>NW_028250105.1:0-75923 GCF_964263255.1 Lissotriton vulgaris
GAACTCCACAGTCAGACACATCCTCAGTCTTCCCAGATGAGCCCACACTGCACCCCACCTCAGGAAACTCCACTTGCTCCCTGTACAGAAGAGATGCCAATTCAAGTTGCTGACCCACGCACACAAGTCACTACTCAACCAAGGACCCACCTATATTATCCACCCCTCCCGGAACTTCCACCAACCATCGAGACGCCTACACTCCGCCTCCATTTCACTTGCCCATACTCCCCACATCTGCCGAAGCAGAAGTGGAGCATATTGAGGCAAAGACCTGGAACAGCCTCCCCACGCCATTCTGGACCACCACCTCACTTCCAAAATGGCTCTCAAGACCAGGCCATTTGAATAAGCCTCCTGGGCCTGCAAGGGCATGGTTACCCTATTGGGTGATTAGTCACGCTTTATAAGTCCTGATTGATTAATTGATTGAACATGTGCATGCAGTATGAGTTGAGTGATCCTACCTTAAGGTGCTTTGTGAACCAACACAAAGGCCCATGTACAGATTCCACAATCTATGGTGATAACATATGTGGTGTTTGTCCCTTTGTAAAAGCTTTCCTACACTCGAGTCCATATGAAAAAGCTCGAAATGAAGGGTCAGACAACATTGAAAACTTTCAGTGTCTTTGAAGCTCATGTGATCAATGCTAACAGAGTGCCTGGAAGAAATCTTTACAGCACAGAGTGTGTAACATGTTTGCACACTAATAAGCACATGTTGTCCTTCTCAGGGGGCTACTTACTTATCGTGGACATCCTCAAGCTCCCCATATTTACAAAGTGTAAATCCAGGAGCAATCTCTGCTTTGAATCTCACAGTATTAAGTATGCCTAAACACAACGTGGCCTTATGGCTCACTGAAACATCCATTGTGTTCATATGAGATGGGCAGTGGCATTGAACAATGTACAATTCACATTTTCCAGAAATGTGCATTTCTTTCTGTCTCCTTGTCATGGAGCATTGAAATTTGTTTGTCAGGACCTGTGGGTCTGAATTCAGTTCCATTACTGTTGCTATTTCACAATGCCTGTATTGTGAACAGTAACTGATATGTGTCCTCAGTGCCAGAGATGAGGAAATTATGGTTATGTTATGTTATGTTAAGCTCTTTTATATAGTGCTCGAATCACCAGGAGGCATCTCGGCGCTTTACTCAGAATAGCCCCAGAAGAAGGACAGCTCAGAAGGGGGAAAAACTTAGGGGCAGATTTATGTTAACTGGCGCATCCCGAGGGATGCGCCAGTTAACATGCGCCACAGTGCGCCACAGCTACGCCACCCATGGTGCGGCGCACCATGGGGCAAAAACGGCACAGATGCGTCACGCATCTGTGCCGTAAAAGTGACGCATTGCTGGAGTTGCGTCGCAAGCGGGACGCAGCTCCAGCAATGCTCTGTGGGGGCCTATTCTTTCAATGCTGCCTCAAGCCTTACGCCTGCTTCAAGCAGGCGCAAGGTTTTGACGCAGCATTGCCTTGAAAGTGACTGAGTGAAATCTCATAGATTTCACTCAGCCACTTTCAGGAGGCGTTCCTGCGCAGGAACGCCCCCCCTGTGCAGGAACGCCTCCTCATGGCGCAGTGCTGTACAACGTGACGCATCTCCTAGATGCGTCACGTTGTAAATAGGGCGCAGGGATGCGCCACGTTTCCGCGCCGTTGCGTCACGCAACGGCGGCGTAAACGTGGCGCAAGCCCTTCATAAATCTGCCCCTGAGAACAGAAATGCCTTTAGCTGTTTTCTGAAAACCGAATATGAAGGTATTTCTAGCACAGATATTGGAAGGCTGTTCCAGTATTTGGGGGCGAGATAAGAAAAGGCCATGCCCCCAGATCCATGAAGTCTGATACGAGGCACCTGAAGCAACTGCTGCGTGCTGGACCTCAGAGGGCGGCTCGGAACATGTTTTTTTAATTTGTTTTGAAGGTACAAAGGGCCCTGACCCTGAAGAGCACAGAAAGTAATACAACAGACTTTAAAAAAAGTTCTTTGTTTTATCGGCAGCCAGTGTAAATGTCTCAACAGTGGCAGCGAGGTGGAGCCTGCCGGCATGTTCAGGACCAGCCTGGCCGCCGTGTTCTGGATTACCTGTAGTTTGTTCAGAGATGTAATTGCAACTGGTTGTCTGCTCTCTCAGAAAATGGTGAAGTGGTATGTGCACCTCCCGTGTGTGTGTGTGTGTGTGTGTGTGTGTCGTAGTTATGAGAGGGGTGAACCTACAGCACCGCTGTATCATTATGCCATAATAAACTTACATTGTAGGATTACTTTTTTGTGGCAATGTTGGTTGCAGTGTTTGAGTATTTGTGTAAGCAATATCTGTTTCTCCTTTTTGTATAAGACCCATACTATTGTGAATAGTGGTAGTTGTCACAAATATATATCTCTTTGCCTGAGGAGCATAATGTTGCTTTACTCTTGTTTACTTTAGTACTTTCTGGCCATAATAACTATTAGCATGCTGGATGGAATGTTGGAAGCTAGCGAATCAAAATGCTCCTTTCACATGATATAGCTACTACTAAAGAACTGCAAAGGAAGCATTGTGTCCTGCCAGCTACCTGTCTTGTGTGCTATGGGGCACACCCTCGATCCTCTCCGAAATTCACCCCAGCACAAGCGCTGGGGAAAATAGGGGGTTCAGCAGGGGCCTGTTTTCACCTGAAGTATGGGGCAAAAGCAGCTCCATTTTCTCTGCAGTGCTCCTTTCTCTGTGTAGCAGCCATTTCTGATTTGGCAGTCAGAATATTGTCAAAAGATAATCTAGGCAGACATTCCAGGACATCACAGTCTTATTTGACAAATTGGGTGGTTACAAAATAATAATTGTTGTGACAGGTACAAAATGTAACTTTCATAAAAAATAAAATGACCCAGCCAGTAAACCAGAAATTTGCAACAAGCTGGGAAAAGGAAGTTTGATACTAGGGAGAGTGCAAATTTTCATTCAAAATGTATATTTCCACATGCAACATACTCACATGTCACTTCCCAGTAGAAAACACATCCTGCAGATAATGCTGCCACATCTGCCATCCACTTATTTTAATGTGACATGGGAGGTAGTGGAGGGGCTACTGTAACAACTCCTTCTAGCAGGATGTCTGTCATGCTTTGTAACAGAGCATGAGGCTTGCGCAGGGTGCTGAAGTAGAGCAGGGGTGACAGAAGATGGGTGGGGCAAGTTAAACTGCAAAGGAGGGGTGAGACGAGTGTGGAGCTCGCAAAAAGGTGTCAGAGAACATACAGGAAAGAGGTAACTTGCCAAAGAGGGGATGTGGGTATAAAAACAAGTGATAGGGAGGAGCAAAGTGCCACAAAAGATGGGCTGGATGAAGGGTGACTGCCAGGGGCAGTCGGGTGGTGGGGTGTCAGGAAAGAAGTGACTGTGGAGAAGGAATAGGAGAATTACTGCCAGGATTTGAGCATGGGGGGCCAGAAAAGTGACCGAATGAGGAGTGACATTTAGGAGGGTACAGGAGAATGAGCGTGGAGCCAGGAGTAACAAGCATTTGCAATGCAATAGGTCTCGCATTAGGAAAGTTTGAGCTATTGGTCTTGTAAATGACATTTTTTTTTATTTATGTGTTGGTTTTGAAAATGGCTAAATTAATAGCTTTGTCATTTACAATGCCAATAGTTATAACTTTCGCAAATGTGACACCTATAGCATTTGTAATGCAACATATGTTGTATTTACGTGACTTAGATGTATTGATAATAAAAAAACAATGGCTTAATTTTTTTAAATAATTAATACTTAAATAAAAGTGATTGTAATTTATAATGGCAATAGCTTAAACTTTTGTAAATAACTTTTGTGAAGATTATGTTCAGTGTATTTTATTGTGACCAAAATCCAAGAACAGAAGTGAAATATTAACATCTTTTGGTGACATTTGTGATAAAGCTGGATACATTGAGAGAACATATTTGAAACAGTTGTTGTTGAATGGTTGCGCAGATTGATGCTGGGGTGGCGCGGAGTGATGCTGTGGTGGTGCTGAGTGGTGCTGTGGTGGTGCTGAGTGATGCTGGGATGGTGCTGGGTGGTGCTGGGGTGGTGCTGGGGTGGTGCTGGGGTGGTGCTGGGGTGGTGCTGGGGTGGTGCTGAGTGGTGCTGGGGTGGTGCTGGGGTGGTGCTGGGGTGGTGCTGGGGTGGTGCTGGGGTGGTGCTGAGTTGTGCTGGGGTGGTGCTGAGTGATGCTGAGTGATGCTGGGGTGGTGCTGAGTGATGCTGGGGTGGTGCTGTGGTGGTGCTGAGTGATGCTGTGGTGGTTCTGAGTGGTGTTGTGGTGGTGCTGAGTGATGCTGTGGTGGTTCTGAGTGGTGCTGTGGTGGTGCTGAGTGATGCTGGGATGGTGCTGAGTGGTGCTGGAGTGGTGCTGGGGTGGTGCTGAGTGGTGCGGGGTGGTGCTGGGGTGCTGCTGAGTGGTGCTGGGGTGGTGCTGAGTGGTGCTGGGGTGGTGCTGGGGTGGTGCCGGGGTGGTGCTGGGGTGGTGCTGAGTGATGCTGGGGTGGTGCTGAGTGATGCTGGGGTGGTGCTGAGTGATGCTGGGGTGGTGCTGTGGTGGTGCTGAGTGATGCTGTGGTGGTTCTGAGTGGTGCTGTGGTGGTCCTATGGTGGTGCTGGGTGGTGCTGGGTGGTGCTGTGGTGGTGCTGATTGGTGCTGGGGTGGTGCTGAGTGGTGCTGGGGTGGTGCTGGTGTGGTGCTGATGTGGTGCTGAGTGGTGCTGGGGTGGTGCTGAGTGATGCTGAGTGATGCTGGGGTGGTGTTGAGTGGTGCTGGGGTGGTGCTGAGTGGTGCTGGGGTGGTGCTGAGTGGTGCTGAGTGGTGCTGAGTTGTGCTGAGTTGTGCTGAGTGGTGCTGAGTGGTGCTGAGTGGTGCTGAGTGGTGCTGAGTGGTGCTGAGTGGTGCTGTGGTGGCACTGAGTGGTGCTGTGGTGGCACTGAGTGGTGCTGTGGTGGCACTGAGTGGTGCTGAGGTGGCGCTGAGTGGTGCTGAGGTGGCGCTGAGTGGTGCTGAGTGGTGCTGTGGTGGCGCTGAGTGGTGCTTTGGTGGCGCTGAGTGATGCTTTGGTGGCGCTGAGTGATGCTTTGGTGGTGTTGAGTGATGCTTTGGTGGTTCTGAGTGGTGCTGTGGAGGTGCCGAGTGGTGCTGTGGTGGTGCCAAGTGATAATGTGGTGGTGCTGAGTGATGCTGTGGTGGTGCTGAGTGATGCTGTTGTGCTGCTGTGGTGGTGCTGTTGTGCTGCTGTGGTGGTGCTGAGTGGTGCTGTGGTGGTGCTGAATGATGCTGGGGTGGCGCTGAGTGATAATGGGGTGGTGCTGAGTGGTGCTGTGGTGGTGCTGAGTGGTGCTGTGGTGATAATGTGGTGGTGCTGAGTGATAATGTGGTGGTGCTGAGTGATAATGTGGTGGTGCTGAGTGATAATGTGGTGGTGCTGGGTGATAATGTGGTGGTGCTGAGTGATAATGTGGTGGTGCTGAGTGATAATGTGGTGGTGCTGGGTGATGCTGGGGTAGCGCTGGGTGATGCTGGGGTAGCGCTGAGTGATGATGTGGCGATGCAGAGGGTAGAAAGGCACAAAAAGCGAGTCTAACAGAGGGCAGAAGGGCAGAAAAACAAGGGAAAAACGAGTCTACCAGAGGGCAAAAGGGCACAAAAAAACGAGTCTAACAGGGGGCAGAAGGGCAGAAAAAAAAGGGAAAAACTAGTCTAACAGAGGGCAGATGGGCACAAAAACCAGTCTAACAGGGGGCAGAAAGGCACAAAAAAACGAGTCTAACAGAGGGCAGAGCTCGGAGAGCCAAGTACCATCTGCAGTCTATGGCCCTGCGTACAGCTATTCTGCAACAAACAGGTGGCTTTTAGGAGGCTATGGGTGCTATGTGGGGTGTTTGGGGCGTTAGACCAGGGATGTCCGAGATTGAAGACTGTACTGTGTCAATTCCGGGACCCTTGAGGTTCCGTGACAATTGTAAGTGGTGTTTTCGACTCGCACGAATATGGTCGAGTCTAGTATCTATGAACCGCAAATGACGAGTTTAGTAAGTGTGCGCAGTTTCGCTGTGCTAACTTAAACCGTTCGTTTGTTATGTGGGCTTTTCATCTGTACCCACGGGTTCCATCTTAGATACGGCATCCATTTTGTCTCTTGCCCTCAAGTAGTCAGCGAACGGACGCTGTCCGCTTCGCGACCCTGGGACTACCAAGATATTTGCGGAAGACACATGTTCTTTGAAAGTGTCTTTATGATGAGGGGGTTGCTACTGTAGGGCAGATGGCGCCGCTCGAGGCTCATCTTACCGCACGGACTTATTGTCTCAGCCGTGCATCTCATTAGGCACGTCCCTTTGATGCCTGTATCTCGTGCTTCTCGTTACCTCCCCTTTTACACCCTTTCCGATCTCCCCACTGTCTCCGTCTTCCTCTGCACCTGTCTTCGTTCCTATTTCGATCTATTTTATTGCTGATTGGAATTTGCTAATGGTGGGAAGATGGGTTTTTACAGTTGGGAACCGCCAAATGTTTCCGCACTTATGTTCCGGACCTTGTGTGTTTCAAAGCGACCAAAGCGACCCCTCTGGGAGCTAAATGTGGGAACCGGGTTGTAAACTATTGTGTATCATGTTAGCCTATGGGTAAAAACTGTATAAAAGGAGCGATCCACAAAACCAATTTGAAGCAGTCTCCCCAAGTTGCACGTGTTGTACTTGTCGTGACTTCTGTGTTCCCTGCAGTAAATAAACCTTGACTCTTTGACGCCGAAGGAAGTGTCCCGTGTCTCTGTGACTTGTACGCCGGAGCAGGTTATCCCACGAAGGTTTCAGGTGTTGTGCCCTGGCACCGCTGGGTCCAAAAGAACCCAGTCCTTCAGTTGGCGCCCAACGTGGGGCTGCATCAGTGGTACCGGTCCAAGCCCGACGATCGTGAGGAACTTCGTGTGAAATCTCCGAGGGAAGGTGCACCCCGCTTCATCGATCCTGTTGTCGAAATAAGTGGCCCGAAGACTTTTCCCGCGAAGATTCCCGCCTCCTGACGGCTGCGACGGACTGCTGCCCTGACTGTAGACCTGTTTTGGCGCCTGGCGTAGACCTTGGTATAGCGAGACGATTGACGGGCCTTCCTGAGGACGCCATTGATCTTTGAGTTAAGTATTTGTGGGTCGCTCCCAGAATCCTTGGTTGTAAACACTTTAGCGAGTGTTTTTGTTGTAGACACTTTAGCGAGTGTCTTTGTTGTAAACACTAGTGTTTCTTGTTGTACACGCTGTGTGAGTGTTTTTGTCGGTGACACTTTGCTAAGCGTACTTTGTTGTTGTATTTGTTTGACGACTGCAGCCGCCAAAGACCGAGGGTTTTGTTCTTGCTGGGACTTGGTAAATCCCGTAACCCTTGAAGTTTGTGAAACTCGGCTAGCGTGCAAGATGCCTGGTCGCAGTACTTTGTTCAGTTGCTTTAGACCTTGTGGTGCGGATTCCCTACTGGAGGACTCGTGTCCGATACCTCCGGTTGGAACTCCTACTTATGACTTATATAGCAAACATGGGCTAGGCCCGATTGCTTTTAACGATTACTGGATCAAATATACAAAGAAAGACGGCGATCTTCGTTGGCCACCTCATGGTAGCTTCGAAGCGTCGATCTTAGATAATTTGGAAATTAAGTTGTTCGAACGTAAATCTAGGCCGGCCATGTTTGATGCTTTTCGGTTGTGGCGTAAAGAAGCCCGACAGAAAGAGATCAGACAGAATAAACGTAGTGAGCGAGATAATGTTGCTACTATTGTGAAGAAAGCTGAGCAGTTTCAGCGTGATAAGGAGGATAAGGATAAGGAAGTGTTTGAGAGGCTACAGCGTATGACCATAGATAAATGCTATCCCGCTTTGCCTACGGAGTCGGATAAGAAGGAAGAGGCAGTTGAGGATCCTTTAATGTCCTATCTTATGAAGTCGCCACCTCCGTACGTACAGGGTATCGCAGCTCCTGTGGTCCCTGCCGTACCTGTTCTTCCACCTGTTATTCCTCCACCAGTTCCTCAACCTGCTCCCGCTCTTCCGACTGTTCCTGCTCCTTTGCCTATTTCTATTCCTACTGCTCCTCCGCTTCCACATACTCCTGCTCACACTACTGCTCCTGTGTTGTTAACCCCTGTTGTTGCTACTGTTTCTACTCCTTCTCTTGTTAGTCCTGTGTCTTATTCTTGTCCCTCTACTCGTAATCGTAATTCTCCCATTGCGACAAACTTCTTTCAGTCGCTCGGACCTGTTTTTGGGTCCGCTGGTTCTGATGGCCCACCGCAGAGGCGTAGTCAGCTTCCTGGTAATAGGGAACGCGCTGCGCTATACAATATGGCGATGAGTTGGATGGACAATCCGCAGAGAAATCCACCCCGAGTTGTTCTTGAAACATTTAGTCAATTCAACATACCGACTCAGAGATATGTGTTTGACGAAATGTGTAAACTTTTACATGATCAGATAGCGGCCGTTGCGCCTGACGAGGTGCTGACCGCCCTGTCTAATCTTCGGCTTCAGTTCGCAACTGGACTGATAGTCGATACTAATGTCCGACGTGCTATTGAGCAGTTGCTGTCTTTTCGTCTCGCTCCTATTCCTCATGCATTATTCGTTGAGGATATTGAAAAACAACCAGATGGGTCTGGCCAATATCCTATGCGTGAAGTTCCGCCAGTTTGGATGCCAGGTAATCCTGGGGCGAATCCCCCGGTTCCGCCATTCTTCCAGAGAGTATGGATACACCTCCCATGGAAACGATCGGAAGTGCTTCAGGTGAAACAAACTTTGCCTGATCCTCGCAAAAATCCTGCGGGGTATTACAAAGAATTATCGCAGCTTGTGGATGCTACGGTAATGAATCTTGCCGATATCGACATGTTGTTCGGTAACGTTGTACCGCAACCGGTATGGGCGAAGATTCGTCAGGAAAATCACGCAAACGAACTAGGTGGTACTTGGGCGGCCATTGTAGCGGCAGATGGGTTGCAAGTCGGAGGCGCTAAGCCTGAGCAGTTGATTGAACTTCTCCCCCAGCGAATCATTACATTAATGAAGACGCTTATGCCAGCTATGAGGGTGAATTGGGACAAGTTGTCAGCCTGTAAGCAGAAGAAAGATGAGAGTGTTTCAGACTTCTTTACGAGGTTTGAGGAAACATTCGTTGATCATAGTGGACAGGATATGGGTACTGAGGGTGGACAACGGCTGTTTGTGGATAAATTCGTATCGAACTTATTGCCCGACTTGTGCAATAAATTAAAGGGTTCAGAAAGTGCGTGGGCCGTTTCTACCTCAGCTCAGATTCTGGCTACGGCACAA
Organism: Lissotriton vulgaris; assembly: GCF_964263255.1. Lineage (NCBI taxonomy): Eukaryota > Metazoa > Chordata > Amphibia > Caudata > Salamandridae > Lissotriton > Lissotriton vulgaris. The sequence goes on from NW_028250105.1 coordinate 9,353, forward strand.
TATTATGAAAATAGAGAAAAAGAGGAAACTGACCGTGCTGATAGAAAGACGAAAGAGCTGAAAACTAAAGTGTTGTTGCAACAAGCGTATCCGCCGCGTTCTAATCAGAATGCGCCTCAACAGAATAGATCACAGTCACAATCGAATCGATCGCAGTCGCGTAATGATTCCTCTTTCCAAAGATCTTCGTTAGGGTACAATCAATGTGCTTATTGTAGACAGGAGGGACACATTAAATTTGATTGTCCTGCTTTGAATGATCGTAATAGTGGTAATTCGTCTAGAGGAGGCCGTGGTGGTTCACAGAATGCATCACGTGGTAGAGGTCGTGGTGCTCAGAACGACCGTTCTGACAATTCATCAAATTCTAATAACTGTTTCGATCAACGTGGATCATCACAAGGACGATCGGCGCAGTACAATGTAGACGATTATTACGTCGATCAGGGAACTGACGACAGTAATTACTAGGACAGCCAAAGACAAGGAGAGGGAGTGGTATCAGTTCCGGTTGATCAGAGAGGGCCTTACGTCGCAGTTGCTACATCGGGCGTCGTTGAGCCTTTTCTGTTGGACACTGGTGCAGCGAAAAGTTCTATCATGCATTCGAAACTCCCTGGCGCACCTTTGTCTGGCTTAACAAATGTATCCGTTGGATTCTCTGGCGCCCCCGTCAGCAATCCAGTTTCGCGCCCTTTGCCCCTTAAAATTGGGCCTCGTGAGCTCGAAGCTCCGTTGATTTTGACCACTGGTTGTGGCGAAAATCTTTTGGGTCTGGATTTGCTTAAACGTTTGTATGCAACTTTGTATTGTTCTCCTGCGGGTGTAAAGCTTACGTTCGGAGAGAGAGTAGTCTCTCCCATGTATTTGTCTCTCGATAAGCTTCCACCGGAATTGGATTCTCTTCCTGCGTCTTTGTGGGCGACGGGTCCAAACGATGTGGGCCTACTTGATATCTCCCCTTATGTTGTTCAGTTGAAATCGAATGTGCGATTGCCACGTATTCCCCAATATCGTATCTCCCTGGATGGTGAACGAGCTTTGTTAGCGATCATCTATGATTTGATCGAGAAAGATGTTATTGAGGAGACACGGGGAAACGTGTGCAACAGCCCTGTACTGCCCATTCTTAAACGTACTGATCCTACCAAACCGCCTGTTTATCGTTTTGTTATCGATTTACGGGAGGTAAATAAAATTGTGGTTCCTCAATTCCCTGTTGTGCCTGACATCACGGCGCTACTGACTCTGATTCCAGCTACTGCTTCGTGGTTTTCGGTGATTGATTTGAAAAATGCGTTTTTCAGCATCCCGATTGCCGAAGAGAGCAGGGACCTTTTCGGTTTCTCTCTTGGTGGACGTAGCTTCCGGTTCAAACGCGCTCCTCAGGGCTACTGTGAAAGTCCATCGATTTACAGTCAAGCTTTGAAGGGTCAACTGGATGCGTTTAGGTTGCCGGTTGGTGCGGCTTTAATCCAATACGTCGACGACTTATTGGTGGCTGCTGATACTCAGGACATTTGCAAAATTGCTACGATATCGTTGCTGCAACATCTCTGTGAGTTAAATCACAAGGTGTCACCTTCTAAACTCCAATATTGTTGTCAAGAAGTAACCTACCTAGGTCACTTATTGTCAAAGGAGGGAAGGAGATTGACCCCAGAGAGAATTGCAGCGATTGCGCGAATGGCTGTGCCACAAACCCAAAGAGATGTGCGTGCCTTTCTAGGTATCACGTCGTACTGTAGGCAGTGGATTCCTAATTTTTCATTGCTAGCGAAACCATTGGTGGCTCTTACGTGCAAGGATGTTTCAACTCCTTTACCATGGACGGAAGAATGTCAGAGAAGTTTTTCTGAACTGCGTGATTCATTGTGTTCGGCTCCTGTGTTAGGTACCCCTGATTACAGCAAGCCGTTCACGTTATATGTTCACGAGAGGGAAGGTTGTGCGTTGAGTGTTTTAACGCAACCTTTTGGTGGTAAGCAACGTCCATGTGCATATTTTTCCTCGACCTTAGACCCAGTAGCTAGAGCATTGCCGAGTTGTTTGAGAGCAACTGCGGCAGCTGCGGTCTCTATCCGACAATCAGCAGGATTGGTCATGGATAATATGCTTACGGTGATGGTTCCGCATGCAGTCGATACTCTTTTGAATCGAACGAAAACTCAGCACTTGACGAGTGCGAGGTTATCTGGGTACGAATTGACGCTTTTGGCAAGCCACATTCAGATAAAACGTTGTAATGTCCTAAATCCGGCAACTTTGTTACCAATCAGTGCAGAGTCAGATGAAGTAGCAGAACATGACTGCTACTTGCGTACAGAGGAGGAAACAAAAGGTCGAGTGGACCTTAAAAACACTCCATTGGAAGACCCTGACGGCACCCTGTATGTGGATGGGTCGTGTTTTAAATTGCCGAATGGTGATGTGACTACTGCTTATGCTGTTGTGACGTTGAATACTGTTGTTGAGACTGCGAGATTGAATCAGAACTCTGCCCAAGCTGCAGAGCTGATTGCTCTTACTAGAGCATGTGTATTAGCAAAAGGTAAACGCGTGAATGTGTACACCGATAGCCAGTATGCTTTCGGTGTAGCGCATAACTTTGGACGGTTGTGGCGAGAGCGTGGTTTCTTCACGTCGCATGGCACGAAAATACAGCATGGCCAGTTCGTGAACGATCTTTTGGAGGCATTGACTTTGCCTGCTCAAGTTGCAATTGTTAAGTGTAGTGCGCATCGTAAAGTGACGGATGATGTTGGTCGTGGTAATGCGTTTGCAGACGAGATTGCTAAGGAGACTGCCCGGAACCTTAGCACTCGAATGTATGTGACGAGTTCGGTTAGGTGGCCTACAGAATCAAGTATGTGTGAGAATACTATAGAGAGCGTGAAAGCAATTCAGAATGAGGCCACCGACACTGAAAAGATGAAGTGGAAAGAAAGTACGGGAAGGTTGGATGTGAATGGTTGCTGGATTGATTTGTCAGATCAGAAAAGATGGATGTTGCCTGATGCGTATGTACTGGCCGTTGTGACAATGGCGCACGGGTTAGCACATATTAGCGCGAAAGGTATTTTCAAGTTGTTGGCTGATGTGTGGAAGAATGATGGCATTACGAAGTGTGCTGAACGTCTGGTGAAGAATTGTATGGTGTGTATAATGTACAATCCTGGCAAAGGAACCCCAACTCCCCCTGGCAGTTTTGCTCCTCCTTCGTATCCCTTTGAGGTGATCCAATTGGACTTCATCCATATGGAGCGATGCAATAACCTGAAATACGTTTTGGTTGTGGTTTGCGCATTCTCCCGATGGATCGAGGCCTATCCCCTCAAAGACAATACTGCTTTGTCTACTGCGAAAATCCTACTGAAGGAATACTTTCCTCGATATGGAATGCCTAGAGTCGTGTGGTCAGATAACGGAAGTGAGTTTGTTGGAAGTGTGATGAAGAGTGTGTGTAAGGGCCTTGGAATTAATCAAAAATTCCACAGCGCCAATCATCCCCAGTCAGCTGGATTGGTTGAAGGTTACAATGGTACCCTTAAACTAAAACTAGCGAAGATTCAGGCTACGACTGGACTTTCGTGGCCTGACGCTTTGCCTCTAGCATTACTGTCAACTAGGGCGACTGTACACTCCCGAATAGGGCTTAGTCCCTATGAAATAGTGTTCGGCCGTCCTGCGAATGTGTGGGGGGTTCCTAGGCCAGGAATATTCGTTGATCTTGAGTATCCGATGTTGATTGACTACTTACATGACTTGACTGCTAAACTGAGGTTAATTCATCAACAGGTTTACGACGCCTTGCCGACGCAGACGGAGGGTCCAGGCCACCAGCTCCAGCCCGGGGATTGGGTGGTTACCCGAAATTTTTCACGCAAAAAGAATCTGGACCCCCGCTTCACCGGACCTTACCAGGTGCTCCTGGCCACGAGGACTGCCGTTCGTCTTGAGGGGCGGAAGAATTGGGTACATGCTACCCATTGTAAGCGAGTCCCTATTCCTTTACCGGCAGACCCGTGGGTGAGGAAAGGCATTGCGTCAACAGAAGCAGAGACATTGCCGGCGTTTGTACCTTTTAGCGACGCACAGCTTGTTGGTGAACACTCAGCGCAGCAGAAAGCCACTGTTGGAACATTGTCAGCAAAAGACTCAAAACCAAATCAACAAACTGATCAGCAGGACGCTGTCTCTTCAACGGATCCTTTGTTCGACGAGCAGACACGTCCCGGGAAACATCGATATTCTCTGCGTTCTCATACTAAGGACAAATAAAATTTTCTTGCTTTGCTGAATTGATAACTGCAATATCCTCGTTTCCCCTGATCAACTTTGAACAATTCGTATCATTGAAAGTTGTTTTGTACATGTATTAAGATTTCTTCTTGTATCTTTTTCCTTCCTCAGCTGAAATATTGTGCTAAATAAAATACATATTGTGTATTGAGGGCCGTAGGGCCGCGCGCGTACTTCCTTCTGGACAGTAGGTCTTGACGCTAGGTTGAAGGCCGTCGGTTCCTAGGAACTCCTGGGGATTGACCATTGCTGCACAGAACGAAGTGCGTCAAGAAACGTTGCGGACGGTCGTAGGGAAATGGCATTTTCGAAGTTGAACGATTTGGAAGGAGCTCAGGCGTATAGAGTCAAACTGCAGAAACTCAGTCGTACTAAATGTGTTGTATTCCAATTGTTTGTACTGTTTTTAACTGCTTCTGCATTCTTGGCGGGTGGGGTGTATTATACTATGTCTTACTTCTTACTTCCTACCCCTACTCCTACTCCTTACCTTAACCTTACTTCTACTGCTTCTCCCCATTCCTTTCACCTGCTACCGGAACACGAACAGGCTAGACGTGTAGAATTCCGCAACAATTCCTTTATCCAGCTCCTCCATCAGCATCAGTTAGTAGTTAACACTACTAATTGTTGGGTGTGTGGGTTGATGCCACATACTACGGGTAAGGGAATCCCATATCTGGTACTGCCGTATAGTTCCCAAGGGTCAGCTCGAGCATACCAAACAATGCTTCGAAGCGCACTGGGTTTCCACCCCACTCCAGAACAACGTTCCCCCAAACCTGGTCCTACCTCGTATCAGTGGGTGCTATCGATGGCAATACAGGATTTGGAAGATGAGATCCATGATGCTTTTCTCATCCCTAAGGAAGAGGTACAAGCCTATAGGGTCCTGAGTAGAGGGGAATATAGTATGTTCACTAATGAAAAGCAGCTTACAAGCTCGCCTCCAATATGGGTCGTACCCCACACTGGTAATTTTTGTCTTGTGGGTCGTGGTACGCAAGCCTCACTTGGAGTAAGTGCTTGCACTGAAAGTTACCTTCTGCCAATGTCCCCGACCCCTGTGTTTCTGGCTGCCAAGGGTACGTACTTCATCTGTCATGATCGTGCATATACATGGTTGCCCTCAGACTTCATGGGCTCATGTTTCATTGCAAATCTGTTGCCTCCGACGTTCACTGTAGATGCCGATTATCATAAGACTAGAGTTGAACGAGGCGTAATTAGCGAAGAGGATACTGCCGGTCAAGAGGCAGGAGACTTTTTCAAGGGTTTCCTCCCGTTTTGGGGACCTATGGTTAATAGTAGGAACCTGAGACATTTGACTCGAGTGGTAGAATCGACAGCTAACATTACTGCCAGTGCCCTTGGTAATATCACCACAGAACTTCAGGCGGAGAGACTTATGACGTTGCAAAACCGTATGGTTTTAGATGTCGTCTTGGCAGATCGCGGTGGGGTATGTAAGGTGATCCATTCGAGCTGCTGCATTTTCATACCTGATAATGCTCCTACTGTCTATCAAGCCATCTCGAAGTTGCACAAAATCTCCGAATCCATACACGTGGATGTAGGGGATTGGACGCTACTCGGTTGGTTTTGGGGCCTGGTGTCGACTTGGGGTTGGAAGATTCTGATGATCATCGGGGTTGTGGTAGTGTTCCTGTTCACGTGTTGCCTTTGTGTGCAGTGTGGTCCTGCCTTATGTGGCCTCTGTGCTACAACGTGTATGAGACAACCACCTGTTACCAAGGGGACTCGGTTGGACAGAGCTATGCTACAACGACATCTTGATGGTCTGATGAATATCGAATATGATTCCGACTAGTGCTTGCCTACATGAGGGCAAAAGGAGCGTCTGAGGTTCCGTGACAATTGTAAGTGGTGTTTTCGACTCGCACGAATATGGTCGAGTCTAGTATCTATGAACCGCAAATGACGAGTTTAGTAAGTGTGCGCAGTTTCGCTGTGCTAACTTAAACCGTTCGTTTGTTATGTGGGCTTTTCATCTGTACCCACGGGTTCCATCTTAGATACGGCATCCATTTTGTCTCTTGCCCTCAAGTAGTCAGCGAACGGACGCTGTCCGCTTCGCGACCCTGGGACTACCAAGATATTTGCGGAAGACACATGTTCTTTGAAAGTGTCTTTATGATGAGGGGGTTGCTACTGTAGGGCAGATGGCGCCGCTCGAGGCTCATCTTACCGCACGGACTTATTGTCTCAGCCGTGCATCTCATTAGGCACGTCCCTTTGATGCCTGTATCTCGTGCTTCTCGTTACCTCCCCTTTTACACCCTTTCCGATCTCCCCACTGTCTCCGTCTTCCTCTGCACCTGTCTTCGTTCCTATTTCGATCTATTTTATTGCTGATTGGAATTTGCTAATGGTGGGAAGATGGGTTTTTACAGTTGGGAACCGCCAAATGTTTCCGCACTTATGTTCCGGACCTTGTGTGTTTCAAAGCGACCAAAGCGACCCCTCTGGGAGCTAAATGTGGGAACCGGGTTGTAAACTATTGTGTATCATGTTAGCCTATGGGTAAAAACTGTATAAAAGGAGCGATCCACAAAACCAATTTGAAGCAGTCTCCCCAAGTTGCACGTGTTGTACTTGTCGTGACTTCTGTGTTCCCTGCAGTAAATAAACCTTGACTCTTTGACGCCGAAGGAAGTGTCCCGTGTCTCTGTGACTTGTACGCCGGAGCAGGTTATCCCACGAAGGTTTCAGGTGTTGTGCCCTGGCACCGCTGGGTCCAAAAGAACCCAGTCCTTCACCCTTGGCATTCTGGGCAACCTTTAACCGGCTCTCGTGTAGCTTCTTGAAAGCCAAATAGGAAGTACTGAAAGAATGTACTTTCTCGTCTGAGTTCCTTGAAATCTGCTGGCCAAGCACTTCATTTTACATCAGGCCACTTCCTCGCTCTGTCAGTGTGTTCCTGTCTCCCAGCAGCTCTGTTCACGCACTTCGGAGCACACTTGGGTATGAGAGCTGCAGCACCTTCCCTCCCAGTTCTGCCCGTGGGACCCGAGACAGGTGGCCAGCAGCATCTTTAATATAAGAAAGGACATTCACACCACACTGGGGCTAATGCCAGCTTCTTTTCCTTCTGACGATATTTAATTAAAAAAGCCTGAGAAAGTAAAGAAAAATAAACAAGTAATTCAAGCGCAGCCGCATTTTACAGTGGAAGTTCTGAAGCTGCCTGTTTGTGAGGTCACTCTACGTTTCAGCTGCTGGAAACTTACAACAATTTAACTGACCTGAGCATATCTGTTGAGTGGGCGACTCCACTTAGCACCTCCACAATCTATGTTTAATGTGTCTTTTAAGTAGTGTGTGCATGCGCTCTGCTGCAGTGTTAGCACTGCCGTAGGTAAAATAAATAAATAAGAAAAGTGCGGGAGGAGCATAACAAGGCATAGGAAGGCGAAAGGCATGCCTCATTCAACTGTAAGGAGCATGAGACTCCCCCACACTCATCATTACAAAGGCACTATGTAGTAAGGACAGGACAGTGTTGCTGTGTTAGCGAGCATGGGAAGTGAAGTGAAGTGCTCCCAACTGAATTTAAAAAGAACAAGCATGGAGAGAGAAGAGAGAACTGTGGAGCTGGGGACCAGTGTTAGAGCCTTGGCGATGGCTCAACATCTGTAATTATTAGCAGATCTGGCACTTTTTTAATTAAAAATAAATAAATAAACAACATCTCGGAAGGAGTGGGAGAAAGATAAAATGAGTTAGTTAAAAAAACATGTGACGGAAGTGACCGTCTGTTTGGAAAGTGAAAGCGCAAATCACATGCTGAATGTTGCAGAAAAGCATGTTGTGACAGCAATAGGAACAAGTAGATAAAAGAGCCTGGGGGGGAGCGAGCGAGGGAAGGTAAAGCATATGCGGAGTAGATAAAGAATGTTGTAGGGGGGGGAGAGAAATGCGAGACACGGCCTGGCAGCCGTGAAAAGTGCAAAGGCGGGGGAGTGGATCCCTTTGAAGTGAAGCTCTCGGAGGCAGGCGGCTCGGGAGCAAATGGTAAGCGCGTTCACGAGCACATGCACTCGATGTAATCCGCCTGGTGGTTTCAGAGCTTGTTTTGCCCTCAATACTCTCGTCCTATTTTCGCTTGCGCGATTAATAGGACGAGCCCTAAAAAGTAGTTCCCTAAATGTGAGCAGGGGAAGAATACAAGTCAACCAACCATAAGGGTCACAAAAAGGCTATGCTCCAAAGGAGGGATAAACAGAGGAATGGGAAAGCAAGCCATCAAATAACAAGAAAGCAAATGAGTGACAATAATGCCATCCAATGTTAACCAAGGGTCCTGTTCTAAGCCCACTCTAAGTTTTTGCACTGTCTAGTAGTTGACTAAATAAATAATCACAAGCATTGCCAAGGAAGCCAAAACCTCAGGTCTTAGCATGCATACAATTAGTTGTAACTGTTATTCCCAATGTGAAAAGCCCCCCACTTGAATAAGAATAAAAAATATATATAACTAAAGGAGTGGCCCAGCAGCAGAGGTACACCAGCCCTGACGCTGAAATGCACTCCTTGTCAGGTGGCCGAGCACAAATAATCAGGCAAAATGCCGTCCCTCGCAGTGCTGGACAGTCAGTGGATGATGTGGCCTGACTCACTGCCTCATGCTGTATGCTATGGTGGGGGGAAGGAAATTGTGACTAACACCTGAACGGACCAACTGTTAAAGACAGTTGACCTAAAGTATTTGTATTTATGTATATATTTATTACGAATTTTCTAGAAAACAAGAAGCGGCGAGGCAAAGTGGTCTCTAGACGAGACCTAAAACAAGCGTTGGCAAAGCGGATAGGTCTGTCAATGCGTATTTTATTTTCAAAACTGTTACTGGGAAGCTGCTGGAGCCTCGTCAATGTAAGAAAAAATGGCTGAGGTGTATAATATTATTTTTGTCTCTACAAGCACTTAGTGCAATAGTACTCCACAGCACTGAAAGGAACTACTTTGTGGGCAGATGTGCCCTCTGTGAAGGGGTCAATCACAGTAAAGTTAGCAATGGCTGCAGTGGGCTGCCCAGTTGCCTCATGCTGTAGTGGGTGTAAGGAAAATGCGAGCATTAACATAACAGACCAATGGATGAAACGGTCTGGCTGCACTCGAGACCTAAATTAAGCACTCAAGGATCTCCCACGTGGAAGGAAAGTAGAATAGGAGAAATGCACAGGAGAAGAGGAGCAGGAGTGAGAAGATATAAATGCACAATATAACAATGAAAAAAACATGCCCCAAGAATCAGCACTGTGCTCGGAAAGAAAAGAAAAGCAGTACAGTATACAGTGCTTCAATCCTTCAGGAAGCGTCACCTAAAAAAAGCTCTTCCCGACAGCGTCAAGGAGGCTGTGAAGAAGGAAGTAAACGATGCCTTGCTCAGAGGCAGAACATGCCACTCCACCCCCTGCTGAAGCCATTCTTCCCTCCTCCAAAGGACTAGAACACCAACAAAGAAATAATGAGGACAAGTTAAGGGGGCAAGTAATGCACGCTGAAGCACAGTGCAGCGATGGGAATAAAGTACCTCCTCACAGAACACAAGGGGTGCCAAATCAGTATCGAAGAACTGCACAGTTACACGAAGAAAACTGACGTCAACCCTCAATAACATACACAGGCGCGCCCTCACAAACTAAGTACGGCCAGGAAATTATTAACATTTGCATAACTAATAAGGAATTGAACATGCAACAATACATAACTACTTTAGTGCACCGCACTGAAATAGCCTCGCATTTAATTACATCCATGGATTTTTCCCACAACTGTGTACCCCAAAGCTGCAGTAATTCTCATACCAACATTATATTACTTAGGTGCTATGTAGTGTTTGAGGATAGCTGCTGCCTGCAGGATTTCAAAGCCTTTAGAAAACTTTTGCACCCAATACAATAAAGTGAGCAAATCTGGTGTGTGTTGATGTATGTGTGTTGATGTAGGTTTGTTGTCTGCATGCTTGTATGTTTGAGTCCCGAGTGCCTGAATGTGCATGGCGGTGTGCGCAGGGAAGAAAAGCAAAGGGTCTGGGACTCATGGGTGCATAGGTCTCACTGCATGCAGGACTGTGAGTACATAGGACCAGACAATGCATTATGAGGACTCCATCCTATTAGAAGAGATTCTAGAATATAGTTTGACCCACCACAGAATCAGTGAGCAAGTCAAGCAGTTGCAATATACATTCCCAGATCTCGTTCTTGTTCACACCCTTGGCTTCCCGAAACGACACGACGGAGCCCTGCGCTGCTTGGGGAGCTCATTGTGAAATGTGTGAGGAGTCCCGGCCATGATTTATCAAGCTATCTCGGACCCGCCTAAGCTCATTGTGAAATGTTGGAGCAGTCCCGGCCATGATTTCCTCCCGGGGAGGCATATTTTTACCCGGCGCTAATGACCGAGATGCTTCGTTAATCCCCGCAGACTTGTTGCTGGAGGTCTCGCGGCTGCTGACGTTACCTGCGGGCTAAACGCACCTCGCTTCACTTTCAGTGCACACAAGTGAAAGGGAGTGTAACGAGGCCGCGCGCAGACCCCCCTACTGAGGCGGCCGCGCGCTGACCCCCTCCTGAGGCGGCTCGCGCTTCAGCTGCCTGCCACGGCGCTTCCCAGAGAGACAGGAGATTGGGAAACGCGCGCGCGCGGCCGGCGCCGATCGCTTTCCACAGCGTGCGCGTGACATCTCCTGTCTCCTGGGAAGCAGACCCGCCAGCAATAGTATCGCGCCTGCGCGATGGCATATGGTGGCATATGGCTTCGCCATATGCATCGCAGGCGCGAGACCTAAAAATGGCAATGGAGGCGGGGACATTTAGATACCTGATGTGTCTCAGTCTCCAGAACTCACTATCTCCTGAGTGTGCTGGCCTGAAGGCCTGTTTTAAGCTCATGGGCTCTGCCTTCAAGAAGAGTGTAGTTTTGTAACTGGCCAAATAGAGCAGGAGCGAGAGAATGGATATACTTCCCTCCTGCCCACCCTCCTTTTAATGACCGAACACAGTAGCATAGGGTCAATATAAAGAATATCAAAACAAATTTCCAAGGTTCTTTTTAGATTTTGTGGGGACTTTTGTAAATGTTGCACAATCCCAATTTCACCATGTATTTACCACTCACAATCCTATAGGTTCTGTGTAGATATCGCACAAGATTACTAGTAAGAATGAGCATTGGGAACATTCTACTGCAACAGCCCATGTAATAAACTAGAAAATCATTACTTTATGCTGACCAAAAATAAAAGAGACGGTTTATTTATCATCTCCAAATGCCTGTAGCATCATGTGAATTCCCCTCCTGTACATGGGAAGGGGTATAAAAGTGTATTATCTCCCTTTGCAAAATCTGGTTCATAGGAATATGAGGCAAAAGTATTTTTAGTATGTTGGGATTAGGAATGCACTCACGTCCCTAACTCCCTTCACCAGAAATGAAGACAAACAGCTGGATGCCCATCGCAGAGCTTAAGAGACTGCAACCATTGATTGTTCCTGCTGCCAATTGAGATTGCCAAGGTCACACTCTTTAAAATAAAAACGTATTCAGCAGTCCCTGAAACAACAATAGCTTTTACTACCTCACATTTAAATGTGCTACCCACAGGCAGCAAGAAGCAGTTAAGTGAAGTGCTTGGAAGTAGACAATCCTGCCCCCAATGTCCTACAGAACCATTCAAGCTTCTTCCTAGGTTCAAGTTTTTAAGTTGATTGAAAATAAATTGTTAACATTATATTTTTAAATGCATTTAATTTTGATCAATGTTTATACTGATTCAGCGTTTTAATCCTGCTTCCATTGCACATCATTTCCCATCTATCACTTCTCTCCCTCGCTCTTCCTATCGCTCTTCTAGTTCATGTCCTACAGCCTTCTCTGCCTTGGTCTCTACTCTGGTCTTTTCCCTAATGCACCCAGTTCTATGCCTTCCGTTAGTCACTGCCCTTCTGCTTTCTTCATCCTTTTTCTTCCACTAATCACAGCACTCTGTCCTTCTCCATTCTTCTCTTTCAGTTAGCCCTTTCTGTTTTTTGGCCTGCCCTTACTGCTAATCACATTTCTACGGTCTTCCTTTCTATACTCTCTCCTCTAGTCACTTACCAAATGCATATCCTTACTGCTTCCAGTTCTAGTAACCATCCTCTGCCTTTCCCACCAGGAGCCATGTGATACATAGGTCGCACTGTCCCTGTTTGTTCCACGTCATACCTTTCAAAAGGTGCCCCAGGCACAGACCTGGATAGAGTGCCCTAGGCTGATGAATACACTGCTGCCAGGGCAGCCACAAACATGCACTGCCCTACACATTCAGTGAAATACGGAGCGACTACTTTTAAATGTGAGGGCACAGAGATACCTCTGCGGGTGGAGTATGTTGGTGCGGTCCACCTGCTACAAGAGGGCTGCCCCCATTTTTTGCACATGGGGTGTGCATCAAGATTTCGCCACCTTTTAGTGGTGCACTAACAATGCACCCCATAAGGACCAGTTTGCCTCCATATGCATGTCCATAATGCAGCAGGGGCGCAGCAGGGGCACAGAGGTAAAGTGATTCCCTCATCTTTATGGGGCCATGCCCCCATGCGAATGTGGAAGCGTCCTCACACTTTAGTGGTGGCATTACATGTCTATCAGAACTCTCAGCACATCAGAAGGGGTTTCACACAGGTCTGCGCCCCTTCTGCTATAACAAAGTAAACCGAGGACACACAAAGTCCCCTATGCTTAATGCGCCTTCAGAGTACTCTGCGTAATAGGTCTACAATCTCCTTTATTCACTTAGGGCCATATGTATCAAGAAAACGATTTGCGATTCTGAATTTGTGATTTTTACCGAATCGCAAATTCAGAATCGCAAATCGGCATGTATCAACACAATCGCAAATATTTAGCGATTCAGCCAGAATCGCTAAATAATTGCGTGATGGCCAATAGCGATTCCATAATCTTAAAAAATCGCTAATTTGCGAGATCGCAGTCCGAAAATCGCAGAAATGCGAGATCGCAGCCCGAAAATTGCAAAATAGCGATGTTCCAACAGGAAAAATCGCTATTTTGCGATTTTCTGGAAACATCCAATCGCAATCCTGATGCTTTATGATGACATCACCATCCAGGACGTGAGTGATTTCCCATGGTGCTTCAGGATTGATACTGAGAGAGTGTTTGAGTGTTGTTTGCTACTCAGGAGCCATGGCAGAAGGTGGAAATAAGGATGTTCCAGCAACCCAGCAGGAGCAGCAAGAGGGGGAAGGAGCCAGGAAGAGAAAGCTCAAGTTCTCTGAGGCAGAACTAGAAACCCTCATCACAGAAATGGTGCCAAACCATGAGGCTTTATTTGGGAGGAGTTCACACAAGGTGCCTGAAGCCAGGAAGAGAAGGATTTGGGACGGCATCCAAGCCAAAGTAAATGCCCTTGGAGTGACACACAGGACAATAGAAGTGTTGCGAAAGCGCTGGTACGACCTGCGCCAGCGCTCCAAGGAGAAGTTGGCTGCCAGGCTGGAGCAGTACCAGCTCACCGGTGGGGAAACCTCCAATGTCACAGACTCTACGCCACTGGAGGAACTGGTGGAGGGCACACTGCCTCCACAGAGTGTTGCAGGCGTGTCCCTGCTAGACAGCTCAGCCCAACCAGCTGCAAGACCAGGTAAGGAGCATGCCTTCCCACCCTAAACCACCCCCAGCAACCCCCTGCAGCGACCTAGGGATAAGGGGAACCACATGTCAGCCCAGAGCAAGTACACAGGCACTCACAGCAATGCATTATGGGAGATGTAGTCACAATAGTCAGTAATGTTTGAAGTAGCATCCAACTGAAGCAAATTTCACATGTGCAGGTCAGGAAAGGTGAATGGCACAAGTAAAGTTAGGGAACACTGTGAACGAATGTATTTAAACATCACATGACAGGAACAATATATTAATGTGTGCTGTTCTATCCACAGCACCTGCAAGTGGAAAGGCAACAGCCAGTGCTAGTGACACAGGGCCCCAAGCCTCTGGAGAAGCTAGCCAGGGCCAGGATACAGATGGGGAGGACAGTCCTTTCATCCAAACACAGGGACACAGAAGGAGGATCGTGAGGCCATTGAGGATCATGGAAGATGATGAGGACAATGTGATAGTGCAGTCTGAAGCACCAGTTACCCAGCAGCAGGAGTCAAGACCACAGACCACAGGCAGGCGTAGACCCCGCACGGGCTTCAGCTCCAGTGAGCATCAGGATGAATCTGTGTTTGCTGGCCTCGAAATGCACATGCTCCAGGTACACCGCCTCCGACGAAACAGATGAAGGCAATTCAGCGAGAGATCAGGGCAGGGAACAGGGGAATTCGCCAAGAAATCAGGGGGGCTGTGTAGGAGCTGACTGCCGAGTTGCAAGCAGAACGCGCAGCCAGGCGCAAAGAAATGGCCCGCATGGACCACTACACTCGCGCTATTAACGGACTAGCCTCCTCCACCAATATGCTGGCAAGGCATGCCATAGAAACCCAGCGTCGAGTTCTCTCACGGAATCCAGGATATTGCCACTGTGGTAGTGCAGTCAACTGCTACCCTGGATGAACTGCGCGCACTGCATACTGCTGGTCCAGGGGTGCTGACCCCCAGTGAGGAGGTCTCACAGTCAGTGCGGAGCTCCAACACCCCACCACCCACTGTTGAGAGGTGCCGTAGGGGCAGGAGCAACAGGCCTGCCACACACCAATAGGAACTGCTGCAAAATGACTATTACACACAGGGGTAAAATAGGGCCAGCAACAGTGTTGCATTTACTGTGATTAGACTAAAATTGTTGCACTGTGAATTCAACATGTGCATTGGATTGGGAGAGTTCCTTTATGTTTATTTGGATGTGTGACATTGTTGCTATTGGGAATTAAACACATTAGCAAAGGCTTAAGTTGTCATTGTATCATTATTTCTTACCTAGAAGTAGTTGCGCATGATCTCATCACGCCTCTGTCGCCCAGCTGCAGCAGCAGCTACGCCAGCTTCCATGTGTACAGGTCCCGGTCCCTCCACATCGGAGGATTCTGAGTCACTCAACTCCATTGGTATCCCTTTCCTGGTAGCAATGTTGTGCAGCATGGCACAAGCTACTACAATTTTGCAGCACGTTTCTGGGCTGTATTGGAGGGCTCCTCCACTTTTGTGAATGCATCTGAACCTGCTCTTCAATATGCCAAATGTTCTTTCGATGTTGCCTCTTGTTAAAATGTGTGCCCGGTTGTAGCGCCGCTCCCCAGCAGTGGCAGGATTCAGGTAGGGTGTCAGGATGAAATCCTGGACTGCATAGGCACTGTCCCTTGTGGGTGGAAATGTAGAAAGGTCAGTCACTGTCTTGCACATGCTGGCCATTTGGAATGTGGGCTGTCATTGTGTGCTTTTACCTAGTAGGTATCCCTCTCCAAATTCCCCTCTTGAGAGTCAACGGTATAGCCCACTGTGACAGAATATGAAGGCGTTATGTGTGCTTCCTGGATACTTTGCCACTATGTCGGTGATTATGTTTTTGGCATCACACACCATCTGTATGTTCAGTGAGTGGTAGCATTTCCTGTTCCGGAATACATACTCTATGTTTGAGAGGGGTGAAATGGCAACATGTGTCCCATCTATACATCCTATGACGTGGGGGAATTGGGCAATGTTGTAAAAGTCCTGCTTGGTCTGTGCTAGTTCCTGTGGGGTGCTGGGGAAGTGTATGTGGTGTTGCATCCTATGTGTCATGGCGTCGAGGAACGCATGGAAGAAGCGCGACAGGGCACTTTGTGACACCCCTCCTGCTGAGGCTATGACCCCTGAAAACTGCCTGAGACCAGCAGGTGTAGTGAACACAGGACCTGGATGTGTGTGGGTATGGCCTGTGTCCTTCGGGTGGGGTGTTCTAGGTGTTAGGGGTGGTCGAATTAGACCCTAAATCATAGGTGTTCAAGATGAATTCCACAGGGCGTAGAATGCACAAGTATAGAAACCCTCTTGTGTTACTATCAGACTTTTGCTCCTTTCCCTAAAGTCTATTACTGTGTCTGGTATGGAGTTTGTTGACGCTCCCTAGGCAGGTTAAAGAGGAATCCCACCCATGAATCAGTGCTTGGCTTACTGTTCGGTTAGTGACCACGCCCCCTCTACTCAGCGTTCTGCTCCGTGAGGTTCCCGTATTGTTCAGAGCTCCTGCTGAACTCTCTTGTTCCCGTTTGTGCTCCTTTCCAGTTCCTGACTCTTCCACCTTTTGGGTCACGGTATTTTTCTGTGTTGGATTTGTGTCCTGCCTGTTGTTTTGCCTTCCGCCCTGTTCCTTTGCCTTTCCTCGTCTCGGCACGCCTTCCCCGGTGCCGGGCGTCTCCTTCAGCCTGAATACCCCGCCTGCCCTGCTCTCCTCTGTAGTGTCAGTGTCCTAGCGGGCCAATCCAATCACCGTGTGTTTTCTCCGCAGTCCTTGTGATCAAGGAGGTTTTGTGTATGTTTGTGATTTTGCGCTTCACTCCGTCTTTAGCTTACGAGTGGAGCGTATTTTGGCTATCACGTCTTTTTGTAGTTACGCCCACTCCGTTCTGATCTTCGGTACCTATTCAGACGGGGTGTGTCTATTGTCCGCGTTTTATGTTGTTTGTTTCCTTTCTCCCCTCTGTCTTAAGTTTATGAGTCAGAGGAAGGAAGTGTCTGTGTTCTATGTTTGTCACTCGCTCCACGCTGTCTTAAGTTTATGCACTGGAGTGGGAAGATCTGTATCACTTTGTCTTTAGCTTTATAAGTGATACTATTGTCATCAGCTGCACTTGTGGCGCCCAGTTCTGCTCTGTCTTAAGTTTATGAGTAGAACGGGCATTGGTGCATACTACCTTGGAGATATCCTGGCTAGGTGTCCTCCAGATTCTCTGCTGTATCTCCTGGTTCTTGCCTGGACTCCTAGCTTAAAGCCCTGATACCCATCTCTGTGGTAAGTGGAATGTTATGTTGAACACTTGTGTACCAGCCCTGTAAAGTATTGGTGAGGTTAGTATTGTTGTATATTTATTTTCCAGTCTCCTGCCATCAAGACTGCAGCTACGCCACCTTGCTGGGGGAGAGTGGTATACTCCCTGGGAAAATTCCCCCCACACTTTTAGGTAGCAGCTGCCTGTCAGCGACGTTATACCTTCTCGCTGTGGTAGTTGTTGTCTGGAAGTGTGTGGGACATTCATCTTTGCTCCTGTGGACGAACTACCTCCTCTCTCGAAGGAGATCCTTGACAGAAAGCCAAGCCCAAGTATATCTAGTTCACCCGAGCAAAGATGAATGTGGACCCAAGTGTGGGTTCTACTGAACATACTCCTTCAATGGAGGAGATTAACACCGTAGTTACCAGCTTACAACAGGAAGTGGCTATGTTAAGAACAGAAAACCTGAAGTTACAGGCTGAGGTAGCCCATTTACAAGCTCAAGATACAGGGGCTGTGGGTGGGACTACTACAGGAGCGGTACCCAAGAGAAATTATATTCAACCCGCCAGGTTTTCTGTAGAAGCACCCACTGTTAGTTCCCCAGTTGAAGCGGCTAACGTAAACCCTCCTGTACAAGTCACGGTGCACACACTTAGTCCTGTTCCTTTAGCCATGCCAGAGAGATTTACAGGAGATAGTGCCAAGTTTAACAGTTTTATGACTCAGTGTCATCTGCAATTCAAATGTAAGCCGGCAGCTTTTCCAGATGATGCATCAAAAGGGGCGTTTATTCTGTCCTACTTAGGAGGAAATGCTTCGGAATGGGCTGTTCCTTTGGTTGAAACAGATGATCCCTTGTTGTATAATTACAATGACTTTCAGCTTAAGTTTAGAAGCCTGTTTGCTAAGCATGCTTATATGCAAGCCAGTGATAATGCCCTGCTTAGTCTTAAACAGGGGTCCAAAGATCTCCTCACATATATGACTCAGTTTAATAGACTACTGGCTGAAACCTATTGGCCTGAAGACAAGAGAACATCTTTATTCTATAGAGGGCTGTCAGATGAGTTAATGGATATCCTAGCTCAAATAGTTAATCCGCCTGAAGATTGTCCCTCATTCATTGAACTCACTGTCAAACTCAATCATAGACTACAAGAGAGACGAGGAGAAAAGAATCGTATTGGATTTCCCAGGTTGGTCCTACAGAAAACTGAGAAAAAGGAAAGCAAAGATGTACCTGAACCTATGCAAATTGGAGGAGTGAGGGGACCTATATCAGACGAAGAAAAAACTAGAAGAAGAAAGAATAATTTATGTCTATACTGTGGCAAGAGCGGCCAGAGACTGTCCCAACCGTCCTTCTACTACTTCCAAGAAAATTGCTGGCGTTCAGGAAAACTATCAAGCTTGATGAATGAAGAGATCGATTCTTCAAGTACCAGCCTTTGTCAGATCTCTCAAAACCAAAAAACCTTGTTGAGACCGGTGAAACATTTTTTATTGAATATCACCTTAGTGGTCAGTAATCAAGATAGACATCATATGACACTTCTTTTAGATTCGGGAGCCACTGGCAATTTCCTTGACATACGACTCGCTCAGAAGATGAACATACCTTTTGTGGCAAAAGAGAAACCTGAACCTGTCAAGTCGGTAGACGGCTCGGAACTATCATCTGGATTGATCAGTCATCAAACACCTCCCCTGCTCCTGGTCTGTGGCAATGGGCATTCCGAACAAATCATTTTTGATTTGATAGATACCCCTAATTTTGGTGCAATATTAGGAGTTCCTTGGCTACAAATCCATAATCCAAAGATTGATTGGGTAGACAGAACTGTGACGCTTAAATCACCCCATTGCATGATTCATTGTTACCAAGAAGCCAGTGACAGTTTACACCCCTTATGTTGCTCAGTTCAGGCAGCAGCAGGGGATTCTGAGATACCAGACAGCTATGCCGAATTCCAGTCCGTCTTTGATGAGAAAGAAGCCACTCAATTGCCCCCACATCGATCCTACGACTGCCGCATTGATTTATTACCTGGATCTGAACTTCCTAACAGTAGGATATATGCACTGACTGCGGCAGAAACCGAATATCTAAAGAACTATCTGGATGACATGTTACAAAAAGGGTTCATCAGACATTCAACGTCCCCAGTATCCTCGCCCTCTTTTTTATACCAAAAAGGGAAGGGGGCTTGAGAGCATGCCTGGACTATAGGGCATTAAACAAGATCACGATAAAGAACAAATATCCCTTGCCGCTCATTCCTGTGTTATTGGATCAAGTAAGAGGAGCCAAGATTTTTACAAAGATTGACTTAAGGGGAGCCTATCATCTCATCCGGATTAAAGAAGGTGACGAATGGAAGACGGCGTTTTGCACCAAATTCAGGTTGTATGAATATTGCGTGATGCCCTTTGGGTTATGCAACGCGCCTGCAGCCTTTCAATACTTCATCAATGAAGTGCTTCGAGAATACCTTGATGTGTTTGTCATCGTATATATTGATGACATTTTAATCTTCTCTCAAACAGAAGAAGAACATGTGGTACATGTAAAAAGGGTGTTGCAGAAATTACAAGACAATAACTTGTTTGCCAAATTGGATAAAACCACCTTTCACACGGATACCATTGATTTTTTGGGGTATGTGATTTCTCCTAAAGGGATACTTATGGACCCTAAGAAGACAAAGGCGTTGATAGATTGGCCTAGCCCCACCACAGTCAAAGAAGTACAGTCCTTTCTAGGATTTTCCAACTTCTATAGGAGATTCATAGATCATTTTTCAGAAACCATTCTTCCTATAACCAAGTTACTCAAGAAAGGAAGCAAGTTTATTTGGAATGAAGAAGCAGAACAGGCGTTTTGCGATCTCAAAAAGAAATTTATGTCTGCCCCCATTATTCGGATAACACCTTGCCATTTTTTTTGGAAGCCGATGCTTCACAAGCAGCTGTTGGTGCGGTCTTGTCACAGAGAGATTCTGTAACTGGACAATTGCATCCGGTGGCCTACTTTTCTAAGACGCTACTCCCTGCCGAACAAAATTACACAATCGGCGAACGAGAACTCCTTGCAATTAAACTATCCTTTCAGGAATGGAGACACTATTTATTGGGATCTCCACATGTGATCACTATATTTTCTGACCATCGGAATCTACAGTTCTTTAAATCCGCTAAAGCTCTGACCCCAAGACAGATGCGTTGGGTATCCTTCTTTATTGAATATGATTTCATAATCACATATAGACCTGCTGCCCAACATGGTAAAGCGGATGCTCTCTCTAGAATAAACAACCCTAGCATGGAAAACCCGACCAGCACACTTCCTATCATTCCAGAACATAAAATCATCTGTGCTGAAGAACATCCTGTTCATTCCTTTTTGGATATACTAAGAGAACAGTATGCCGCAATAGACAACCAAGAATGGATAAAGAATCCGTTGAATACGGTCAAAGAAGATCTACTGTTTCATGACAACCGCTTGTACATACCTTGTCCCCCTTTACATGCTCAGGTATTAAACTGGTGTCACAATAGTGTACTCGCCGGACATCCTGGAGTAGCAAAGACAGTTAGTCTCTGTCAGAGATGGTTTTGGTGGGATACTATCATTAAAGACACAACGAATTTTGTGAAGGCCTGTTCTGTATGTGCTAGGCAAAAGTCTTCACATTGCGCCCCCACAGGGTTATTGAAGATCATACCAGCTCCTCCCAAACCATGGCATACCATTAGTATGGATTTTATCACCGAACTGCCAAATGCTAAAGGGTACAACACCATACTAGTAGTGGTGGACATGCTGTCCAAAATGGCTCATTTTGTTCCACTTAAAAAGATTCCAACAGCACAAGAATTGGTACACATTTTTCTAGAGCAGGTAATACGTTTACATGGTACTCCAGCAGTAATCTTTTCTGATAGGGGTCCTCAATTTGTTTCCAAATTCTGGAGAGGAGTCTGTTCCGTGTTACAAATGGATCATAGATTGTCCACTGCATACCATCCTCAAACGGATGGTCAAACAGAAAGGACCAATCAAACACTGGAACAGTATCTGCGTTGCTTATTGACCAATTTACCCTCCACTTGGTTGGGAGCATTACCTTTGGCAGAATTTGCTTATAATAATTCCACACATTCAGCCATAGGAGTGTCCCCTTTTTACTTCAATCATGGTCAACATCCTGGGTTCCTTCCTATTCCCTTCCCTTCTGATCTAGACAAAATACCTGCACTAAAGGAGCATCATCAACACTTAAAAGTTGTGTGGGAAAAGGCCATTCAAGAACTGAACAAAGCCAAAGAAACTATGAAATATCAAGCAGATAAACACCGCAGGGAGGAACCTCAGTACACTGTAGGTGAAAAAGTATGGTTATCCACCAAGAATCTCAGACTCCCCGGGTCCAAGAAATTACAGCCTCGCTTCATAGGTCCCTATCCCATTCTGAAAGTCATAACCCCAGTGACTCTTAAATTGCAGTTACCTCCACACATCAGAATTCATCCTGTGTTTCATTGTTCCCTTCTTAAGAAATATCTTCCCCCTTTGTCCCCTGAACCACCTCCTTCTCCTGTAGTGATTGAAGGCGAAGAAGAGTTTGAGGTACAACAGATCCTAGACTCTAGAAGATATAGAGGCAAACTCCAATACCTAATTGATTGGGTAGGATATCCCCCAGAAGACAGAACTTGGGAACCCGCTGAAGATGTACATGCTCCTAGATTAATCAGGAGGTTCCATAGACTACATCCAAGGAAACCTGGCCCCGGCCCCGGGAGGGGGGTTTTGAGGGGGAGAACTGTTAGGGGTGGTCGAATTAGACCCTAAATCATAGGTGTTCAAGATGAATTCCACAGGGCGTAGAATGCACAAGTATAGAAACCCTCTTGTGTTACTATCAGACTTTTGCTCCTTTCCCTAAAGTCTATTACTGTGTCTGGTATGGAGTTTGTTGACGCTCCCTAGGCAGGTTAAAGAGGAATCCCACCCACGAATCAGTGCTTGGCTTACTGTTCGGTTAGTGACCATGCCCCCTCTACTCAGCGTTCTGCTCCGTGAGGTTCCCGTATTGTTCAGAGCTCCTGCTGAACTCTCTTGTTCCCGTTTGTGCTCCTTTCTAGTTCCTAACTCTTCCACCTTTTGGGTCACGGTATTTTTCTGTGTTGGATTTGTGTCCTGCCTGTTGTTTTGCCTTCCGCCCTGTTCCTTTGCCTTTCCTCGTCTCGGCACGCCTTCCCCGGTGCCGGGCGTCTCCTTCAGCCTGAATACCCCGCCTGCCCTGCTCTCCTCTGTAGTGTCAGTGTCCTAGCGGGCCAATCCAATCACCGTGTGTTTTCTCCGCTGTCCTTGTGATCAAGGAGGTTTTGTGTATGTTTGTGATTTTGCGCTTCACTCCGTCTTTAGCTTACGAGTGGAGCGTATTTTGGCTATCACGTCTTTTTGTAGTTACGCCCACTCCGTTCTGATCTTCGGTACCTATTCCGACGGGGTGTGTCTATTGTCCGCGTTTTATGTTGTTTGTTTCCTTTCTCCCCTCTGTCTTAAGTTTATGAGTCGGAGGAAGGAAGTGTCTGTGTTCTATGTTTGTCACTCGCTCCACGCTGTCTTAAGTTTATGCACTGGAGTGGGAAGATCTGTATCACTTTGTATTTAGCTTTATAAGTGATACTATTGTCATCAGCTGCACTTGTGGCGCCCAGTTCTGCTCTGTCTTAAGTTTATGAGTAGAACGGGCATTGGTGCATACTACCTTGGAGATATCCTGGCTAGGTGTCCTCCAGATTCTCTGCTGTATCTCCTGGTTCTTGCCTGGACTCCTAGCTTAAAGCCCTGATACCCATCTCTGTGGTAAGTGGAATGTTATGTTGAACACTTGTGTACCAGCCCTGTAAAGTATTGGTGAGGTTAGTATTGTTGTATATTTATTTTCCAGTCTCCTGCCATCAAGACTGCAGCTACGCCACCTTGCTGGGGGAGAGTGGTATACTCCCTGGGAAAATTCCCCCCACACTTTTAGGTAGCAGCTGCCTGTCAGCGACGTTATACCTTCTCGCTGTGGTAGTTGTTGTCTGGAAGTGTGTGGGACATTCATCTTTGCTCCTGTGGACGGACTACCTCCTCTCTCGAAGGAGATCCTTGACACTAGGTGGGCCTGAGTTCCTCAATTAAATCAAGTATGCTCTCTTCCTCCAGTCTGTAATGGGTGTAGATGTCCTCCTCAGTGCGCTGGAAGATGGTGGTGCGCAACCGGAATATCCTCTCCTGCCGTCTCCTCCTCTGCGCCACGGCTCTCAGTCTTCGCCTCCTGACTATCATGTAGAGCCCAGACATTGTGGATAAGAGTGTGGTGCATTTTGGGCTTCATTTTATACTTTGTACCTGGTTACCACCTGCTCCCACTTGATGGTAATTGCGATTCCTTAATTTGCGAATTTCCTTATTTTGCTATTTGCGATTGGTTGATACATTCCATTGCAAATTCTTAATTGCGGTTCCCAGATTTGCGAATTACGCTAACCGGTTTCAGCGCAAATTTGGAAATCGCTATGGAATTCGCAATTTACCACTTTCGCAAGGTTTGGAACTCGCTAAATAGCGATTCCTTCTTTTGCATGCATTTTCGCCTTCATACATTGGGATTTGCGATTGTTATTGTCGCAAACGCTATTTTTAGCGATTCGCATCGTTTGCGACCAGATTTCTGCTTCATACATATGGCCCTTAGTAAGAAATACTTTGCAATATTTTTGACTTTAAGAAAAAGTTTTTAAATGACCACAAATGAGCATTTTCTATCCGGAAATACACCACTGGAAAAATTTGATTTTTTTTTTACCTGTTTTGTGTTTCTTTGCACCTCAGTCGAGGACATTCGCAAAGATGTAGCTCCTCAAATGATATTTTTTTGATGCTGGCACAACATTAAATTTTGAAACTATTTGAATCTGAACAGACCCAGGGTTTATTTTATGGTTTATTTCAACTTTTGAATACTCTGCAGATTATGTTGCAGAAATTCCTGCCAGCCCTGGAGCTCATTAGATTTCAGATTGCACTTTTCAGAATTGTTAGTCGTTGGAAAGTGTTCATACACTGATCTGCCTTTATGCTCTCAGTTTCTGTTTTCGTGCAAACAAAACATGTTTATTCTTAGATAAAAATGTGCTCAGTCACTTGAGATTTGTTTTAGCCCTGCCAACAATGTTTGTGGGAGGCAGTGAATTAAGCCTGTGAATTAACGAATTTAAAATGTGATATGAACACGTGTATTTAAAAGCAGCTGGAACAGAAATCCCCTTTTTAATTAATAATCGATTTCAGAAGGAAGTACTGCTCTTGGGTAGTGGAAGCGAGGCGTTAGAGAAGTAAAAATAATACGTGATTAAATCCAGAAGGGTGGTCTGGACAATCCTTAATCACTATCTATGTTTTGAGTACACCTGATGGTGTGTATTTTGCATAACACAGTAAGTATTTATTACTTACTTAATAAGTATGTATTATGGGTAGCTTAATCAGCGTTTTGAAAATAAATAACCTTCCACAGATGTACGTTCCTGTGAGTGCTGGTGCTGTTTGTTGTACTGGGAGCCTTGGATTTTGAATCCGCGTGGGGAGACGCTAACTTACGGGTCGAAGGAGACTGCTGCTGAGCCTTTCAGGGGTCGCGCTGACAAAGAGAGGTGTGCCTGTTGCTTTGTTTGTCCCCCCCCCTGTCGCCGCTCAGTGGAACACCTGCGGCTACAGAGCGGGGGGACTACACCCCCCACAAACCCCAGCGCGAGTATCCCGCCTGCCCACGCCCACCTAAGCGCCCGGAGGCGCACAAAAGGCCGGTGCTCCCTACGCGCCGCAGGACGAGCCGCGGGCTAAGCCCGGGCAAAGGGCGGGCTCTGTACGGCCCTCCTAGGTCGCAGGAGGCCGGGCTGGGCCACCCCCCTTCCGTCTTCTGCAGACAGCTACGAAGACCAGGCAAATCAAAAGAGGTACTGTGAATTGGACCTAAATCACTTGGCCACAAAACCTTGGGATCGCAGGTTTTGATTGTAGCTTGTAGGGAGTCTATTTTGGATGGGCGGGGATCCTTCTCCCAACTATTGCCAACCACTACTTTCCTCCAAAGAATGAGTAATGCGGGTAAAAGATCGAAAATTGCTGCACCACGGCCGAACACCAGATTGCAGGCGGCTATGCCACAGCATTTACCTAGTTTAACAGCTATAGATAAGATGTTTCAAAAGACGATAGGGGTTGTGGCCACAGCAATTGAAAACACAGAGAGAAGGTTATCAATTACGCCCATGGTATTCCCCCAAGACCAAGGAGGGGATTGCTCAGATACTGTAATCAATGTTCCTGATTTAAGCTCATACTTAACATCGTCCTATGTTGAGCTTCCCTGCTCTCAGGCGCCCACAGAGACCCCTGTAGATGTGGAGGATCCCCCTATAGTTTTGAACTCTCCCCCCACCTTGGAAACCCCTATAGTAAGCAAACCACAACCTAGAAAGAAAAAAGAAAGCTTACCAAAAAAATTGGGTAAAAAAATCTGGCTAACCACAACTTGGTGACACCAACAGCCAATACTTTGCAACTGACTCCAGGTATACCGTGCTGGGTAACTAATATGGTGGCTGACCTACAGGCATGCTTGGAGCAGACTATCGTTACCCATATTAAACCCTTAGCATCAAAGATTGACAGACTAGTCTCTATTCTAAATAACAGGGGGGCAGGGACTGCAAAGCTCGCAAATCCCTTAGGAAACCCTGTTCCGTTTGAGCACGGTGGTACGTCAAATAATATACCAAGTGATAGAGTAGTCCACCAATAAACCCCTCAACACAGAACAAAAACATAAGAACACCACCAACTATCACAGAACAGGTACGCGCTATCCCTCCCCCCGGTCCTACCACCACCATACATGATCAGACCCATCAGGGAGTTGGAAAATCTAATTCCAAAACCGATGAAATCAGATCCATGGCCTAGGGGGGTAAAAATGAGAGTAAAAATAACTCATCAATGAGCAGGAATGTACCATATAAAGCTGCCCCAGTCCAACTGCCGACCATTAATTTGCCCCCGGAAGCCCTACCCTTTGTTTTAGCACTTACAGGAGTCCTGTCTTTAGGGGAGGGGAAAAGAGAAAACCACTTTGACTTAAAAAACAAGTGTATCCAGTGGCTAGATGCAAATAGACCATTACCCCCAAATGCCTCAGGGGAAATTCTTGCAGTCAGAAGAGTAGATTGGATTGGGAGGGGACCGAAGACAGTGGCAGGAGATACTATAGTAATTAACTTTAGGGACACCTCTGTTGTGGACCATATCTGTAATGCCCCGCCTGGGAGACCAAACACCCAAATTCATCCATTACACCTGTCATATTTCTACCCTACCCCCCACCTGAGATCAATTTACCTAAACAGGGCTCATCGCAGTAGGGGTCTTTATGTTCCACCAAATAGAAGGCTACAATGGCAATTGTCTGGGGAGGGTACATTTCCACACAACCCCACATACCCACTACAAGCCAATTGGAACAGGTTCAGTGTTCTGGAGGAGGTGGACTGACTACTACAGGATGGGAATCCTCCACTACAAACTGTTAGGGCCATATGTATCATCATCACCATATGCGATTTCTAAATAGCGATTTTTAAGGAATCGCTATTTAGAAATCGCAAAATGGTATGTATGTAGAAAATCGCTATTTTTTAGCGTTTTCCAATTATTCCTTATTTGCGAATTCGCAATTTGCGAATACGCAAATAAGGAATAATTTCCCATTCATTTCTATGGGCCAGGAGGCCCATAGACATGACTGTGAAATAATTCTCAATTTGCGAATTCGCAATTTGCTAATCGCAATGTGAGAATTATTTCAAGGGTGCAGGGGTGTCTCAAGGACACCCTGCTGCACCCCTGAAAATTATATGTGTGTGCATATGGCGCACATACATGCCCAATGGGCATGTATGTGCGTCATATGCCACCCTCACAAATGCACAAATGTGCATATTTACAAGAAATCGCAAAGTACCACCAACTACAAGTTGGTGGTAATTTGCGATTTCTAAACCTGAATTCGCAATTTAGAAAAGCTTCATACATAGCATTTAAGGAATCGCAAAATTGGGATTCCTTAAATGCTTAAGCAAAATAAGGAATCGCAATTTTTTGCGATTCCTTATTTTGCTAATTTTTAATACATTTCAAAATCGGTAAAAAGGCCATAT
Source organism: Lissotriton vulgaris (assembly GCF_964263255.1). Taxonomy (NCBI): domain Eukaryota; kingdom Metazoa; phylum Chordata; class Amphibia; order Caudata; family Salamandridae; genus Lissotriton; species Lissotriton vulgaris. Next base: position 36,883 of record NW_028250105.1, read on the forward strand.
GCGATTCACTAAGGCCGAAATTCTGCGAATTTCGGCCTTAACGAATCGCAAAAGGCTTGATACATATGGCCCTTAGTGAAGAGTTTACGAAAGGGCCTGTATTGAAGGGAATTATTCAAACCACCACCCTTGCAGTTAGCACGAGGGAGGGAAGCAGAGACACGGGTGAACTGGAGCACCAACGGAGGACTCAGATCACAGCCCATGAGGCACCTAGTAAAGACACCTGGGATTTACCCAGCCCAGTCAAAAGGGAAGAGATAAACTTAAATAATAAAACTGTCCCAAATGAAATAACGATTACTGAGGGAAATATGACCACCTACCCCGTTGGTGATGGGGCAAGTACCCCAGTTGGGCAGGACACACTAAAAATTCTTTCCTGGAATGTAGCAGGACTTGCTGCTAAATTTGAGGACCAGGAATGGAGGCAACACATAACTAGGTTTCATGTTATATGCCTTCAGGAGACTTGGATGATCGACTCCAATCACTTCTCCATGGAGGATTTAATTGCTTCCCAGTCCCGGCTCAAAGGTCATCCTCAGGGAGAGCGGTGGGAGGGTTAATCACATATGTAGACCTTCGCATAGAAGGGGTCTGGTCCAATTTAAACTGGACGTCGTATAATATGCAGGCGATAGGTTTCCGTTCAAAAGGGGTAAATATCACCCTGGTTAATTGGTACAACGCGGTGGGAGCAAATAGCAAGGGAAACACAATAAAGGAACTGGACTCCTGCTTAAGTGCCCAGCTATCGGTGGCAAAGGCAGCAGTTTCCCCATCGGTGGTTCTTGTAGGTGATTTTAATTGCCATCTTTGTGGGAACCTAAGACCACTAAACAGGTACTGGTCACGGTGCACAGTGGAGAAAGGACCACACTTTCTGCATTCTCCAGAGGGGTGGGAGATAGATAAGGTGATGAAAAGCCATAATCTGGTCCATACTATGGACATGGTTGAAATGTGTAGCGGTGGGGAGCTTAATCCAACCTTTAAGGGTAGAAGATGTCATTCTAATTTAGACTATATTATGGTCTCTCTTATACTTAAAACATGGGTTTGCAGGGCGGATATTTAAACCAGTATATTTAGCGACCATAACCCATTGGTGTTGGAACTAAAAGGACTAAAAATTAAAAACGCACCATCTAGAGTAGGAACGACAGAGACAATATCAGACCAAGGGGAGAAGGCTTAGATGGTCCAAAATAGATGGGGATAGGTTTTATAAAAGCTTAATAACCACAGGGTCAGATGCAATAAACGTATGCCTCGACCTAAATAACAAGGGAGTGCCGGTAGTATCTGCATTCGAAGAGCTGGCCAACCTCATCGAGGGACTTCTAAAGACCACCACGACTAGGACAATAGCCACTACATCTCGATGGTTTGATAAAGAATGCTCAAAGGCACTTAAAGATCTTAAATACAGCCTGAAAATGCGTCCCAGGGACAACACTCGCATAGCCCAATGCAGGTTGACATATAAGAAGGCCCTAAAAACCCGCAAAACTAGCCTCCAAAGGCAGGCCTGGGAGGACTTAAGGGAGGCGGTGGACAGAAGAGACCTGACTGAGTTCTGGAAAATTATAAATAAACCATGTTTCCAGGACTCAAATGCCCCACAAATTCTGTATACTATTTTACCAGAGCAGTGATATGCCCATTTCAAGACTTTATATAATCATACAGGTGAAATTAACAATGATGAGGGGCAGAGGCTAAAATTGACGGCACAGCTAGAGATTACCCTGGCAGAAGTGGAAGGGGCAATCCTGGGGCTAACTAAAAATAAAGCGCCTGGTCCAGATGGCATCCCCCCCCCGACCTTTACCTTAGTAATGTAGAATTGTGGGCACCCATCCTTACAAGGATCTTGAACGCAGCGGTCGAGGCGGGCCTGCCGCGCTCTTGCTCCTCGGCAACTATAGTTCCAATATATAAAAAAGGGAATTGGGATGACCCTTAATGCTACCGCCCGATATCCTTGATTGATGTCACGGCGAAGGTGCTGGGCCGTGTCATCTTAAACCGCCTGTCTGAATATGTTGACGACCACCAGTTAATAACAGATATCCAATATGGGTTTAGGGAGGGAAGGTCAACCACGGACCAATGCCTGAACCTGTACCTGCTGATCGCCAAGTATACTATAGCCAGCAAGGAGGCGGTCTATCTGGGGTTCATGGACCTCTGTGCGGCATTTGACCATGTGAACAGGGAGAAGCTATGGGCCTTGATGACAGGCCTAGGGGCAGATGAAGATCTAGTTAACACCCTCAAGACCCTGTACTGGAACATAACTGCGTCTGTCCGCTTTAATCAAGATGGTAGTAAGACCTCATCATTTCCATGCACTAGTGGAGTGCGGCAAGGCTGCATTCTAGCTCCATTTCTGTTCTCACTGTACATTAACAACTTGGACAGGGAACTACGAAAACTTGGAGTGGATTCCCCCCAAATAGGTTCCCGCCCAATCCCCGTCCTGCTTTATGGGGACAACACGGTGTTGTTAGCCCGGACAATGCGGGGGCTGCAGAGGCTGATCGATGGATTTGTAAACTTTATGGCCACACTTGATTTGTCAGCAAACCTGGACAAGTCATATGTTATGTTAGCGAGGGGAAGGCCAGACAAAAAATGTTCTTATAAGATAGGAACTTACAAAATTGGTTTGGTTCAGTCTATTTCCTACCTAGGTGTATTATTTGATGGGCTTCTAAAGTTTAAACCTCTGGTGGACAAACAGGATGCAAAATTGGTGGCCTCTACTGGGGCGATAATGGGTTATGGGAGAAGGCTGGGTAGATGGTCCCCTGAGCAAGTGATGAATTTATATAAATCAATATGCTGTGCTAAAGCAGCATATGGGGCAGAAGTCTGGGGCTTCGCGAACACACACCAGGTCCAGGCAGAAGAAAATAGGTTCTTCAGAAGTATCCTGAAAGTACCACATAGTACTTCTGCCTACATCATAAACGAGGAACTGGGAGAACCGTATATTGAAGACCAAATCAAGATCAGGCCGCTTCTGGCCTGGGTCAAAATCTGGTCTAACCCAGAGCCTGGCCTGAGTAGGCAAATCATCACAGACTGCCTGAATCGAGACAAAGGGTGCTCCATCCCCTGGATAAAATATGTAAAATACACTCTAGAGGCTATAGGTTGTAAGAATTTCTATACCGCGCCTGAAGCCCTTATTGCCCAGAATAAGACGACTGTTAAGAAACTGTTTGGTGAATGGACAACCATGAACAGGGCAGCCACAGAAGAGCGTAAATCTACGGTTGTGTCCTATAGACTATTGAAAACGGAAAGCGGAAGGGAACCTTACCTTTCAGTGACTCCTAACGCACAGGACAGATTTTATATGACCCGTTTTAGGTTTAATATGTTATATATATATGCGGTATCAATCGTCCTCAGTTACTCAACAGCCCAGCATGCAGCAAAGTGGAGGTAAAGACGAGACGAGACCCGAATCATGGTGTTTAAAGTTTTATTGCGCCCAACACCAGTCTGCCATGACGCGTTTCGGTTACCAAAAGCCTTGATCACATGACGCAGTCATGGGGCCTGGCCACCATTTTTAAAGTGCGTGATGGACATAGTAAACATACTTCGTGCCTAAATGCATTGCAGTTTTAACAAAATAGATTAAAACCAACATAAGGTACTGCCAGTAAAATACAGATTAAAATTCAATTTTGCTGTATAAATACACTGTATTAAGCTTGTTTGCACTGGTCTTAAGATAGCAATTCATAGTAATGCACAGAATGTAAACAGATCATTTTGCAAGCAAATTATGGGATTGCTGAAATTGTAAACATGTTAAAATTGTAAACCGTATGTTTGAATAAAACAACAATGAAATCAATTAGAAAAACATGTAAATCAAATAGAATGTTTCTAAAATGAATTCATAATGGGTAAAATTCATATTGTTAATAATGCCCATATGGGCAATTCATTCACTTGTGCAAAAATCGCTAGAACCTCAGTGCATGTTGGTTGAGTGTGCAACATCACGCATATACAATCATAAAGCGCTACCAATGTGGAATAAAAAAAGTGCCCAATGATAAAAAAGTGATAAAATATTTAATGATTCAGAAATAGTATGTGTGGAGGGTAAGGAAGTTGCTTTAAAAAGTTGTTGCAGAATAAAGTAGTGGTTAATTAATGCAGAGTCGGTTCAGAGTGGATTTATTCATAGTGTGACAAGGTTATAGATAAGTATGGCAATCCTCACTCTTGTTGAGCCCGTTAGGCATCTTGCTGTCCAGCAAGATGATATATCGGGTCTCAAGTTTCCGAAGGTGTCCTTCCCTGTCACCACCTCTTTGTTGGGGAGGGACCCTGTCTATAACATAGTAGGTTAGGCCTTGTGGGTTCTTGTTATGTGCAATTTCGAAATGCCTAGCCACAGGGTATGCGGGGTCTGCGTTTGCAATAGCCCTCAGATGTTGCAAGATTCTTTTGTGAACTTGGGGCCTTGTGCTCCCCACATACCCGAGCCCGCAAGGGCATTGTAAGACGTATACAGCAAATTCTGTTTTGCAGTTAAGTTGCTCTCTAATTTTAATGGGGACAGGAGAGAAGGGTATGGTGTATTCAGATTTGCTAGTACCATTTTTGCAGGCCTTACAAGTGGCGCATTTCAAAAACCCTTTGCTCCCTGCTAGCCACGGGCCCGTGACTAGTTCAGGGCTGCTAGAGACCAAACTATTTTTTATAGACCTTGCTTTTCTATAGGTGATATTTGGCCTAATTGTTACCAGATTGCCAATAACTGGGTCACTTCGAATGAGGAACCAATTGTTCTTTACTATGTTACGGATAGACTTGTGTTGGTTGCTGAAAGTCATGATAAGTCTTGTTTCATTACTATATATATATATATATATATATATATATATATATATATATATATAAATATATTACCTACTGGCGGTCGCCAGTAGGTATATATAGTTAGGATTTTTTCTCTATGGGATTTTTGAAAATTCTATGTCTAATAACTTTGGAGTTTGTGGACGGAATTGGCTGAAATTTTCAGGAAAATGGAACATTTTGTTTCTGAGCAGCCCCTGACAATTTGGGGGGGTTTCATCAAGGGGGGGGCCGAGAAAAAAGAGGGGTCCCAAAACGCGTTTTTCCCATGTTAATTTCCATAGGGTGGTTGGCCTCACTTTTAGCTCAAACGGCTGAATGGATTTGCACGAAACTTGGCAAAATTGTAGGGACTGTTAGCCCGATGTGCCTTTGCTAGGTCTCAATATATGTGCTTCAGTGGATTTTGAGTAATTTAGGTTCAAAAAAAGATATATATCTGGGCGGAGCCTAACCACACATCTGATCTGATTGGCTGTCAGCACTTCATCCAAGAAGTGTTGGCAGCCATCTTGGGACCAATATACATGATAGCACCTCATTAAAAAGCATTGTAGTTAATAGAGGGTTTTAGGACTTTAGTTACATTATAAATCATTTGTTGATGGTACCATACTCGTTTTAGGAATTGTGGTGGGTTCTAAGGTGATTTTACCATGTGAAAAAACCTTCTGCTGTGATATCATGAATATTGTTTGAAAGAAAACTAATATCTCATGATTTTCCCACAGTGGTTTGGAAGGGGATCTATAAGCTAAACTGAAAGCATATTTTCTGTAAATTCACATTATCTTTCTCAGTCATGTGAAAATGAAGTCTGACATTCTCAGTAAAACATGTACATCCAACAAGGACAGAGACTGTCAGTTGATTCCTTTGTGTTCTACTGCAGCCTCCTAGAGTGTTCTAAAGAACAACTAGAGCGCTAACAGTCCTACTTATTACAAAGGTATGGCACACCTGAAGCCATCTTGATTGGAATAAAGTGGTAACTCTTAAAACATTTAATTTAAAAAGAAACAACATGAGGGGGTATATTTTGCCATAGAAAGTATGATTAGTGCTGCAGAATGAAAAATCAGGGCACATTTTGAGTGACTTCTCAAATCCTTTTCTATTTCATTAAAACATTCTGACATGCAGTCTCCCAAAATGGCCACCAGAGACAAAAGAGCCCAAATGTAGCCCAAATATCACCCAGATGTAGCCCAAGTATAGCCCAATGACATAATGTCCCAGAGTGTTCTAAAGAACAGCTAGAGCGCTAACAGTCCTACTTATTACAAAGGTATGGCACACCTGAAGCCATCTTGATTGGAATAAAGTGGTAACTCTTAAAACATTTAATTTAAAAAGAAACAACATGAGGGGGTATATTTTGCCATAGAAAGTATGATTAGTGCTGCAGAATGAAAAATTAGGGCACATTTTGAGTGACTTCTCAAATCCTTTTCTATTTCATTAAAACATTCTGACATGCAGTCTCCCAAAATGGCCACCAGAGACAAAAGAGCCCAAATGTAGCCCAAATATCACCCAGATGTAGCCCAAGTATAGCCCAATGACAGAATGTCCCAGAGTGTTCTAAAGAACAACTAGAGCGCTAACAGTCCTACTTATTACAAAGGTAGGGCACACCTGAAGCCATCTTGATTGGAATAAAGTGGTAACTCTTAAAACATTTAATGTAAAAAGAAACAACATGAGGGGGTATATTTTGCCATAGAAAGTATGATTAGTGCTGCAGAATGAAAAATTAGGGCACATTTTGAGTGACTTCTCAAATCCTTTTCTATTTCATTAAAACATTCTGACATGCAGTCTCCCAAAATGGCCACCAGAGACAAAAGAGCCCAAATGTAGCCCAAATATCACCCAGATGGAGCCCAAGTATAGCCCAATGACAGAATGTCCCAGAGTGTTCTAAAGAACAACTAGAGCGCTAACAGTCCTACTTATTACAAAGGTATAGCACACCTGGAGCCATCGTGATGGGAATAAAGTGGTAACTCTTAAAACATTTAATTTAAAAAGGAACAAAATGAGGGGGTATATTATGCAATAGAAGGTATTATTAGTGCTGCAGAAAGAAAAATGAGGGCACATTTTGAGTGACTTTTCAAATCCTCTTCTATTTCATTAAAAAATTCTGACATGCAGTCTTCCAAAATGGCCACCAGAGACAAAAGAGCCCAAATGTAGCCCAAATATCACCCAGATGTAGCCCAAGTATAGCCCAATGACAGAATGTCCCAGAGTGTTCTAAAGAACAACTAGAGCGCTAACAGTCCTACTTATTACAAAGGTATGGCACACCTGAAGCCATCTTGATTGGAATAAAGTGGTAACTCTTAAAACATTTAATTTAAAAAGGAACAAAATGAGGGGGTATATTTTGCCATATGAATTATGATTAGTGCTGCAGAAAGAAAAATTAGGGCACATTTTGAGTGACTTCTCAAACCCTCTTCAATTTCATTAAAAAAATTCTGACATACAGTCTCCCAAGATGGCCACCGGAGACAAAAGAGCCTAAATGTAGCCCAAATATCACCCAGATGTACCCCAAGTAAAGCCCAATGACAGAATGTCCCAGAGTGTTCTAAAGAACAACTAGAGCGCTAACAGTCTTACTTATGACAAAAGTATGGCACACCAGAAGCCATCTTGATTGGAATGAAGTGGTAAGTCTGAAAACACTCAATTTAAAAAGGAACAACATGAGGGGGTTAATTTTGCCATAGAAAGTATGATTAGTGCTTCAGAAAGAAAAATTAGGGATCATTTTGAGTGACTTCTCAAATCCTCTTCTATTTCATTAAAAATATTCTGACATGCAGACTGAAACATGCACTTTGAATACCAGCAGCAGACGTCCCTGGTGAGCAGTAGCTTTACTACAGTGATCTAATGTGCAACTAGAGTGCTAACATTCAGAATTTATGGCAAATGTGTGACACATCTGAATGCCTTCTTGATGGAACCAAAGTAAACAAGCATTGAAAATGCAATAGATCTCGCCCTCGTTTAAGTTAAAGCCATTCTGTTTTTAATGAGGTGGCTTTTTAGCTTTGCTTTTATTAGTGTTTTTTCAACTTTCATGTAAATAACATGCATCTGTATGCATATAAGTATATGTATGCATGCATTTATGTTTGTATTTATATAGATATACAGATGATATATGTTTATATATGTATGTATATATATATTCACTGAAAAAACCATAGGCTATAGACCATATATAGTTAGGAATTAGCATTTACAAAACCTTGAAAATTCACTGAAAAAAACAAAGGTTATAGACCATATATAGTTAGGAATTAGCATTTACAAAACCTTGAAAATTCACTGAAAAAACCATAGGTTATAGACCATATATAGTTAGGAATTCGCATTTACAAAACCTTATTTTACTCACACAAAACCATTGAAATTCCATATATAGTTAGTTGCACTAACTATATATCGCGCACCCGCAATCCACTGCTGATGATGTCACATATTACATCATTCATGACATGGTCAGTGACATCACTGATGACATCACTGATGACATCTCAAATGACATCACTGATGACATCTCAAATGACATCACTGATGACATCACTGAAGACATCTCATTTGACATTACTGATCACATCACTGATGATATCATTCATGTGATAATACGATGAACCTCTTCAGACTCTAATATAACCTTAGATACAATCAGTGTAAACAGACACTCACAGACTGTCACTCATCCATGGAGTTACTCACACACCTAGTCAGTCATGCAAAGAATCAATCACATCTCCATTTCCTCAACTATACAGTTATACAAACTTTACTTATTCAAACATATACTAACACATATTTACTCTCTTATACAATCCCTGATACAAGTTCACAATGATCCATACAGCCACTCACACATTCACTGGCTCTTATGCACAGTTATTTATATATGTCAACTCTCACATGTACTGTGTTTTACATATGTACTTACTTTGACATGTAGCACTGAGATATCCATTCACTCACCAATACACTCATGCACACAGTCAACCGCCCATACAGCTGTTTCCACATGCACTTTTGAAACCATACATCTAGTGAATCAACTGCTCACACATCTATGCACAGAGTCATACACCTCCCAGCCACCCACACACACACTCAGTCTCCCATACAAATACTTGGGCAACCAATCAATAACCCATATAGTTACTCATATAGCTACTTATCAACACATGCGACAGTTTTCAGAACAACAGACATAATGATGCACAAATTAACCCATGCACTCAGTGAGACACATTTAATCACTCACTCATACAGTCAGTCATGCACCTACTAAATCCTTCATCCAGACACTTATACATCCACTCATTCTTCAATATGTAAGACATATTTTAACTTTACAGAAACATACAGTCACTGGATGTTGTCATCAGTGATGTCATCAGTGATGTCATTTGAGATGTCATCAGTGATGTCATCAGTGATGTCACTGACCATGTCATGAATGATGTAATATGTGACATCATCAGCAGTGGATTGCGGGTGCGCGATATATAGTTAGTGCAACTAACTATATATGGAATTTCAATGGTTTTGTGTGAGTAAAATAAGGTTTTGTAAATGCGAATTCCTAACTATATATGGTCTATAACCTATGGTTTTTTCAGTGAATATATATATATATATATATATATATATATATATATATATATATATATATATATATATATATATATTACCTACTGGCGATAGCCAGTAGGTATATATAGTTAGGACCTAGTTACCATAGGAAATTCCGAACATTCTATTGGGAATAACTTTGGTGCCGATTGAGGGATCTGCCTGCAATTTTCCTTAAACTTGCCTCGCTGCGCTCCGCTCCTTCCCTGAAAGTTTCGGGGGGATTCCTCAAGCGGGGGACGAGAAAAAAGGGGGGTCCCAAAACATGTTTTCCCCATGTTAATTTCCATAGGGACATTCTGACAAGGCTACAGTTTGAACGGCTGAACGGAATTACACCAGATTTGGCAAACTGGTAGGGACTGGTATGCAGCAGTGCCTTTTGTATGTTTGGTGTAAATCCCTCCAGTAGTTTTTGAAAAAATTGAATGTGAAATGTAGCCCAAAACAATTTTCCATAGGACCTTCAGACACGGCTACAGCCCGAACGGCTGAATGGAATTACACCAAACTTGGCAAAATGGTAGGGACTGATATGCAGAAGTGCCTTTTTTATATTTGGTGAAAATCCCTCCAGTAGTTGTTGAGAAAATTAAATTTTCCCAAACTATATATCTATGGGTGGGACATCGTGAGTGCACGTAAGCTTACTGTACTCTGTACCTTCCCGAGTATGAGCTGCATGCTGATTGGCTGCTACTGTCTGTGAACATTCTAAAACAGAAATTGTTGGCAGCCATCTTGTGCCTCGGTAAACTGAGGCACAGGAAAGCAGAAAAACAAAACGTGTAGAACTCAAAAAGGGGGCAGGGTAGAAGCACCCTGACTCCCTAGGCCTGCTCAGGGGTCCCACAAGGGGGTACGCGGGGGTACGCGCACTGTGTGCGCACATTAAGAGTACCGTACCAGTACCGTACGAGTACCATGCGCGCACCGTGCGAGCACCCCGCGATTTTTCAAAAAAAAAAAAGATTGGGGGCTGGGGGGGTTAGGGGGGGCTTGTGGGACCCCCTGAGCAGGCCTAGGGGGTCAGGGTGCTTCTACCCTGCCCCCTTTGCGTGTTTTGCACCCTTGTTTCACTGCTTTCTTGTGCCTTGGTTCTACCGAGGCACAAGATGGCTGCCAACACTTTCTGGTTTGGAGTGTTGACAGACAGTGGCAGCCAATCAGCATGCCTTTCACAGGAAAGCAGCATGCTCATTGGCTGTCAACACTTCTAACCAGGAAGTGTTGGCATTCATCTTGTGCTAGGTAGACCGAGACACAAAAGAAGCAGAGCTCACAGCCCACACATCTCTCACAGCCCACACAGCTCTCACAGCCCACACAGCTCTCACAGCCCACACAGCCCTCACAGCCCTCACAGCCCACACAGCTCTCAAGGCCTTCTGTCCAAACGCGCTGTGCAGCTAGGTCATGACTCCACTTTTCCACCATGGATGTCCTAGAAAACAAATGCAATCAACATTAGACTGTGCCAGCAGTGCTCCCAGACCCCGAAACCCACCCACAAACACCAGGAAGCCCCCCAAACAGGCCCCCGAAAACATGATAGTGAGCAAAAAGGCAAAAACGTTTTCAAGTCTGATTTTTTCCAAACCACTTTTATCCGGTATTAGACCTTCCCAGCAATTCCCCAAGACCCGCCAACCCACCCGCAAAAAAGCACAACACCACCAAACAGGCAAAAAGCAAAAATGGAAAATCTCATACTTACAATATTTTTCGGCCTTCTGTCCAAACACGCTGTGCAGCTAGGTCATGACTCCACTTTTCCACCATGGATGTCCTAGAAAACAAATGCAATCAACATTAGACTGTGCCAGCAGTGCTCCCAGACCCCAAAACCCACCCACAAACACCAGGAGGCCCCCCAAACAGGCCCCCGAAAACATGATAGTGAGCAAAAAGGCAAAAACGTTTTCAAGTCTGATTTTGTCCAAACCACTTTTATCCGGTATTAGACCTTCCCAGCAATGCCCCAAGACCCGCCAACCCACCCGCAAAAAAAGCACAACACCCCCAAACAGGCAAAAAGCAAAAATGGAAAATCTCATACTTACAATATTTTTCGGCCTTCTGTCCAAACGCACTGTGCAGCTAGTTCATGACTCCACTTTTCCACCATGGATGTCCTAGAAAACAAATGCAATCAACATTAGACTGTGCCAGCAGTGCTCCCAGACCCCGAAACCCACCCACAAACACCAGGAAGCCCCCCAAACAGGCCCCCGAAAACATGATAGTGAGCAAAAAGGCAAAAACTTTTTCAAGTCTGATTTTCGCCAAACCACTTTAATCCGGTATTAGACTTTCCTAGCAATGGCCCCAGAGCCGTAAACTCACCCGCAAAGAAGTAGAACACCCCCACAAGTGCAGAGTCTTTCTTCATTGGGCGTAATCCAGCCCTCTGCTTTGAGGGAAATAGGAGTCTGGAGGAGGAGGATAGAGGAGCATGTTCTTGTGAACTTGTGAACCTGAGGAATGCAGACTGCGGCACCTTCAAATCAATAAGCAAATAAGTGAAGACTGTTCTGCTGATGGGCTTGTTTTTGTGATTAGGTGATTAAAGTTTTTATTTATATTGACTTTGCAAAACAAAGAAAGACATACACACAGGAATAAAAGTGAATAAGGACGAAAAAGAAAGTTATTGATTCATTGGCTCATTTTCAGGGCTCGTGTCAGGGAAGAAGAGTTCGTCCTCATACTCTGCGAATTCAGGCGGGAGTAGGTCACCTAACAGAGAAGAAATTCCCTCATCTAAGTTGGTGTCCTCCTCGTCTTCTTCTGGCGTGTATTCTCGTACTTTGTAATCTGGTGGTATGAGGTGCTGATTCATCTTGATCATTGTTAACCTCTCCACATTTTTGGGCGAGAGGCAGGTCCATTTGCAAGTTACAATGCCACCAGCAGCACTGAAAACACGCTCAGAAGACACGCTTGCGAGTGGGCAAGGCAAGAAGTTTATAGCCAGGTTGGAGATCTCTGGCCACAATTCTTTTTTCCCTGCCAATACGCCAATGGGTCATCATGAACATAGACCTCTGTTGAGTCATTCAGATAGTCCTGCACCATCTACTCAAGGTTCTCCACAGTTCCTCCACTTTGCTTACTTTTTGCTGGGACCTTTTGAGAAGCAAACCCAAGCTGAGTTAGACAATGCTTTTCTTCACACAATGTTACTGTTGTGTCTGGTGCAGATGATCTGGTTGCTGGTGTCTTTAACGGCTGAGAGGTCACTTCTGCCACAGCCACAGGTGCAGAAGTGGATTCTTTTGACTCCGGATGGCCTGCTGATGCTGATGTACTGCCTTTTCCTTCAATTTCCTGCCGTTCTCTTTCAAACCTCATGGCTGACACAGCTAGCCAACGTTTGTACATTAAAACTTCTGCGTCACCAAAAGGAAAGAATGCTCTGCCTGCCAGTGCCTTTTTGTAGCGTGGATCCAGAATAGTAGCACAAATGTAATGCTGTTCTGAGTGGATCTTTTGAAGATGTTCATCGCCAAGTAGGCGCTGTAATAATTTTTCCGCCAAATCAAAAGCTTCTTGCTTTTCTTCATCTTTTTGAAACATAGAAGACACCGCCTTCAGTTGGTGCTCTAGCATGCACAACAATGGGATAGCTTTTCCCAAATTACAGTCCTCCCTGCTGACTGCACATGTGAAGACCTCAAAAGGACGATGCATGTATGTCAGGCTTTTAACTAGCTCCCATTGCTCAGCATCTAGCCTCAGGTCCTTCATAGCTGTACCCAGTGTTTAGAAATACTGATCGACTACCGTAAACTGCTCATGCAGACGCTCAAGCATGTAGAAGGTTGAGTTCCAACGTGTGGCCACCTCCTGGATGAGTGCTTTCACTGGCAGTCGACGTTCATGTAGCAGGCCCCTCAGATGCTTCCGGGCATCAAAAGAATGGCTGAAATGTGTGCACATTCTTTGGCAGGTGGTCAGTAACTCGCACAGTGGACTTTCTTCACTCAATAATTTTTTAACAACCAGGTTTATACAGTGCGCCAAACACGGCACTCTAAAATATTTACCCATATCCATGGCCTTAACTACATTGGCGCCATTATCGTTGGAAACATAACCAATCTTGCGTTTTTTTGGGGACAGCCATTGAAAGACCTTTGTGTTAAACTCCTTCAAAATGTTTTCTCCTGTATGACTTGTCTCCATGCCAAACATGGCTAGTGTTGCATGTTTCCGAGCAGCTTTAAAAACGTTGTCCGGGTCAACACCTGCCCTTAGCTCTGCTGTAACTCCTGAAAAAGAGACCCAGTGTGCAGTGATGCACATGTAATCAGTGCCTGCGCCACTGGTCCACATGTCTGTTGTCAGATATATAGTGTGAACAGCACTCTCCTGCAAAGCTGCCCCAATCACCTCCAGCACATCTGCATGTAGTGCTGGAACCGCAACTCTGGCAAAATAGAACCGGCTAGGAACCTTCCATTTAGGGCTGAGCGTTGCCACTAATTCAAGAAAAGCAACCCCTTCCACAAAAGAAAAAGGGAGAAGGTCCAGAGCTAGCATTTTAGCCAGCTTAGTGTTATACAGACGCGTCATTGGGTGGTTGCGTTCAAATGGCGCTTCTGAAAACAACATGCTTCTAATGGTGGGCTGGACCATGATTTTACGGGATGATGATGATGACTTCTTCGACCCAGTTACGCTCGGTGATGATGAACTTTTTCCCATTGGTGTCTCACTCTCTCCCACACTCTTAGTGTGGCTCACAGGGGGTGTGCTGCTGACAGGGGTAATGGGTGTAAGTGAAGAAATGTTTGACGCTTCTTCCTCCTCATCATCATCAGATGAAACATCAACGGATACAGTTTGTTGACTTCCAATTCGGGCTTCCTTGATCTCCTTTAGGTACGCATGCCATTGGACAGTGTGCTGTCTCTCAAGATGACCTCTCTGGCCTCCGGTACCATAGTTGGTACCAAGCTTACCACAACTAACTGCAAGCTTACAAATGCTACAAATGGCTATGTTTTCCCTTGTTGTGCAAACACTAAAGAAGTCCCAAACTGCGGACTTCAAATGTCTGTGGGGGGCGGAGGAGGCGATACTGGTGGTCATGCTGCTAATGCCAGATGAAGTGGAGGATGTGTGTTGCCGAACTTTACTAGGTTGTGCACTTGCACCACCACTAATTGAGGTCGAGGTGGATGGAGGTCCCTTCTAGCGAGTAAAAAATATGGAAGCGGTAGGTGGTGGTGTACTAGTTAACTCCAATGATGGTGGTCCCATTGCCTCCTCGTCGACAACATCACGCTCAGCAGCTTTTCGGGCTAGGGTCAAAATGTCTGTTTGCTGCATGCCCGCTGAGGCTGGAGTGGCGTGTATGATGACTGCGTCGTCGTCGTGAGAGTCTTCATCAGCAGGAGTAGTATACGCCACTTCTTCAGCGTCATCATCACACCCCATAACTATGAGTCTTTCGGGGACCTTCCTTTTACGCTTAGCTACCTTTGTCAGATCATGGTGTGCCTCACTCTCAGACGGCAGTGGTGGTTCCCAAGTTAGATCCATATCATCAAAAGGAAGGGGTCTTAAAGAAGATGTAGACACCATCCTTGATCTTTTCCTTGCTAGGGATGTGAAAGACAATGAATGACCAGGAGGAGTGGCTTCCTCAAATGATAGCTCGGCTTGAATGTCGATTTCCTGATGTGCCCCTACTTCGGGAGGAACAACTATTGTGGGCACTTGTGCCCCTACATGCACCTCTGCTTGCGCATCTCCTTGTGCTGCCTCTCCTTCCACATGTACTTGGGCTTGTACTTGCACATGTGGTTGTTGTTGCGGCTGTGGTTGTTGAACACTCGTCAGATGAGTTACAACAACCTGTGTTGATTGAGGGACATTGCTGCTACTTTCTTGCGATAGGCCAACATCACTGGTCGATGGTGATTGAACAACTAGACTAAGTGCCTCTGTAGCACTCAAGGGCTTGAACTTAAGTTGGCGTGGTGGTGGTGGCACTGAGCCCAATGGAGCGGGGGTGCTGCTCCCAGCTTGGTCCCCAGCAGATCCCGCTGCTGCTGCAGGCTTACTTTTTTTTATTCCCAAAAAATGTGGCGGGCAGCACACCAGTCTCCTTGGTAACTTGCTTCTTCTGCTCCTTACTGGGAACTTTCTTGCTAGAGGAGCTACGGGGAACTTTTTTTGGGGCCATCTTCTTCAGATGTCAGAACAGCAGGCCGCAGTTGCACGAGTTGCAGAATTGTCTTGTCTGTGGCCACACGTGATGTCGCGTGACGTTATGCTGCCCACACACCGCTGCAGGACTTCTTCCAAGCACTGGTGGTTCTCTTGTGCACCTTTACCATTACCGATACAAGTGGATGTTGTTGATCTATAAATTGTGTGCATCTTTTTGCTACATTGTCACTATGATGTAATATGTGACCTACGAAATAAATTTATCTTTAAATGGACTACCATTGATAAAGATATAGCTGTCTTCCTGTACATCAACTACTAATATTGGAACGTACAACAAGGAGCCCCAGTCTCCTACAGGTGTGCCCTAGGAAGTAGTGCAGGTGTTTCCTGCACTCCCCCTATTCTTGAGTTGAAACTTTGAGCCCCTACTGGCCGGGAGAGACTTATTCCTTGGCACCCAAAGATATGACTATCCTAGCATTGATACTAACCTATTTGAATATTTACCAAGGAGTGCCGCCATCCTCATATATCTTATAAATTCAAGACACCCCATTGAAAGACTAGGCCCATGCACCACTCACTACCCCTAGGCAAAAGGCCCCAACAGCAGCCAAAAAAATCGAAAAACACACAAAAATCAACACAATCCCATGCCATCCATGCCCTCAATGATGTTTAAATTCAAGACACCCCACAGAAAGACTAGGCCCATGCACCACTCACTAGCCCTGGGCAAAAGGCCCCAACAGCAGCCAAAAAATCGAAAAACACACAAAAATCAGCATAATCCCATGCCATCCATGCCCTTAATGATGTTTAAATTCAAGACACCCCACAGAAAGACTAGGCCCATGCACCACTCACTACCCCTGGGCAAAAGGCCCCAACAGCAGCCAAAAAATCAAAAAACACACAAAAATCATCACAATCCCATGCCATCCATGCCCTCAATGATGTTTAAATTCAAGACACCCCACAGAAAGATTAGGCCCATGCACCACTCACTACCCCTGGGCATAATGGATGAAAGCTAGGCAAAATGGGTACAGGCCTGAGAACACTGCCTGCATTCAAAATGGCCCCTTGCCCCCCAGCACATGGCCAGGGCCTGCCTGTACCAGCACTCAAAATGTCCCCCACCCACATGGCCAGTCCCCATCAACACCCCAAAAAAAGTCGAAAAACACACAAAAATCATCACAATCCAATGCCATCCATGCCCTCCATGATGTTGTTTACATTAAAGAGACCCCACAGAAAGACTCAGTCCATGCACCACTCACTACCCCTGGGCAAAAGGCCCCAACAGCAGCCAAAAGAATCGAAAAACACACAAAAATCAGCACAATCCCATGCCATCCATGCCCTCAATGATGTTTAAATTCAAGACACCCCACAGAAAGACTAGGCCCATGCACCACTCACTACCCTTGGGCATAATGGATGAAAGCTAGGCAAAATGGGTGCAGGCCTGAGAACACTGCCTGCATTCAAAATGGCCCCTTGCCCCCGAGCACATGGCCAAGGCCTGCCTGTACCAGCACTCAAAATGGCCCCCACCCACATGGCCAGTCCCCATCAACACCCCAAAAAATCGAAAAACACACAAAAATCACCACAATCCAATGCCATCCATGCCCTCCATGATGTTTACATTAAAGAGACCCCACAGAAAGACTCAGTCCATGCACCACTCACTAGCCCTGGGCAAATGGCCCCAACAGTAGCCAAAAAAATCAAAAAACACACAAGAATCAGCACAATCCCATGCCATCCATGGCTCAATTATGTTTAAATTCAAGACACCCCGCAGAAAGACTAGGCCCATGCACCACTCACTACCCCTGGGCATAATGGATGAAAGCTAGGCAAAATGGGTGCAGGCCTGAGAACACTGCCTGCATTCAAAATGGCCCCTTGCCCCCCAGCACATGGCCAGGGCCTGCCTGTACCAGCACTCAAAATGGCCCCCACCCACATGGCCAGTCCCCATCAACAACCCATAAAATCGAAAAACACACACAAATCACCAAAATTCAATGCCATCCATGCCCTCCATGATGTTTACATTAAAGAGACCCCAGAGAAAGATTCAGTCCATGCACCACTCACTAGCCCTGGGCAAAAGGCCCCAACAGCAGCCAAAAAAATCAAAAAACACACAAGAATCAGCACAATCCCATGCCATCCATGCTCTCAATTATGTTTAAATTCAAGACACCCCACAGAAAGACTAGGCCCATGCACCACTCGCTATCCCTGGGCAAAAGGCCCCAACAGCAGCCAAAAAAATCGAAAAACACACAAAAATCAGCAACATCTCGTGCCATCCATGCCCTCAATGATGTTTAAATTCAAGACACCCCACGGAAAGACTAAGCCCATGCACCACTCACTACCCCTGGGCATAATGGATGAAAGCTAGGCAAAATGGGTGCAGGCCTGAGAACACTGCCTGCATTCAAAATGGCCCCTTGCCCCCCAGCACATGGCCAGGGCCTGCCTGTACCAGCACTCAAAATGGCTCCCACCCACATGGCCAGTCCCCATCAACACCCCAAAAACTCGAAAAACACACATAAATCACCACAATCCAATGCCATCCATGCCCAACATGATGTTTACATTAAAGAGACCCCACAGAAAGACTCAGTCCATGCACCACTCACTAGCCCTGGGCAAAAGGCCCCAGCAGCAGCCAAAAAAATCGAAAAACACACTAAAATCTGCACAATCCCATGCCATCCAGGGCAGCAGGCACAAGCAACGAGGGGGCAAGCGAGCAAGCACAAGCAAAAAATGGGGGGCAAGAGAGCAAGCACAAGCAGTGAGGGGGGCAAGAGAACAAGCACGAGCAATGAGGGGGCAGGAGAGAAAGCAGGAGCAACGAGGGGGGGAGGACAGCAAGCACAACCAGCGAGGGGGGGCAGGAGAGCAAGCACAAGCAACGAGGGGGCAGGGGAGCAAGCACAAGCAACGAGCGGGCAGGACAGCAAGCACAAGCAACAAGGGGGCAGGAGAGCAAGTACAAGCAACGAGGGGGCAGGACAGCAAGCACGAGCAACGAGGGGGCAGGACAGCAAGCACAAGCAACCAGGGGGGGCAGGAGAGCAAGCACAATCAACGAGGGGTCAGGACAGCATGCACAAGCAACGAGGGGGCAGGACAGCAAGCAAAAACAACGAGGGGGCAGGAGAGCAAGCACAAGCAACGAAGGGGGCAGGAGAGCAAGCACAAGCAGCGAGGGGGGGCAGGAGAGCAAGCACAAACAATGAGAGGGGCAGGACAGCAATCACAAGAAACGAGTGGGGGCAGGAAAGCAAGCACAAGCAACGAGGGGGGCAGGAGAGCAAGCATAAGCAACGAGGTGGGGTAGGAGAGCAAGCACAAGCAACGAGGGGGGCAGGAGAGCAAGCACAAGCAATGAGGGGGGCAGGAGAGCAGGCAGGAGCAACGAGGGGGCAGGACAGCAAGCACAAGCAACGAGGGGGGGCAGGACAGCAAGCACAAGCAACGAGGGGGGCAGGAGATCAATCCCGGGCAACGAGGGGGCAGGACAGCAAGCACGAGCAACAAGGGGGCAGGGCAGCAAGCACAAACAACGAGGGGGCAAGAGAGCAAGCACAAGCAATGAGGGGGGGCAAGAGAGCAAGCACAAGCAGTGAGGGGGCAAGAGAGCAAGCACGAGCAACGAGGGGGCAGGACAGAAAGCAGGAGCAACGAGGGGGGGCAGGACAGCAAGCACAAGCAACGGGGGCAGGACAGCAAGCACAACCAGCGAGGGGGGGGCAGGGGAGCAAGCACAAGCAACGAGGGGGCAGGGGAGCATGCACAAGCAACGAGGGGGCAGGAAAGCAAGCACAAGCAACAAGGGGGCAGGAGAGCAAGCACTAGCAACGAGGGGGCAGGACAGCAAGCACAAGCATCGGGGAGGGGCAGGAGAGAAAGCACAAGCAATGAGGGGGGAACGAGAGCAAGCACAAGCAACGAGTGGGGCAGGAGAGCAAGCACAAGCAACGAGGGGGGGCAGGAGAGCAAGCACAAGCAACCAGGTGGCAGGACAGCAAGCACAAGCAATGAGGGGGGGGCAGGAGAGCAAGCACAAGCAACGAGAGGGGGACAGGAGAGCAAGCACCAGCAACAAGGAGGGGGGCAGAAGAGCAAGCACAAGAAACGAGGTGGCAGGACAGCAAGCACAAGCAATGAGGGGGGGCGGGAGAGCAAGTACTACCAGCTAGGGGGGACAGGAGAGCAAGCACAAGCAACGAAGGGGCAGGACAGCAAGCACAAGCAACGAAAGGGCAGGACAGCAAGCACAAGCAACGAGGGGGCAGAAGAGCAAGCACAAGCAACGAGGGGGAAGGACAGCAAGCATGAGCAACGAGGTGGCAGGACAGCAAGCACAAGCAACGAGGGGGGGCAGGAGAGCAAGCACAAGCAACGAGGGGGTAGGAAAGCAAGCACAAGCAACGAGGGGGGTAGACAACAAGCACAAGCAACGAGAGGGGCAGGAGAGCAAGCACAAGCAACAAGGGGGGCAAGAGAGCAAGCACAAGCAACGAAGGGGGGCAGGAGAGCAAGCTCAAGCAACGAAGGGGCAGGGGAGAAAGCACAAGCAACGAGGGGGCAGGACAGCAAGCACAAGCAACGAGGGGGCAGGACAGCAAGCAAGAGCAACGAGTGGGGCAGGACAGCAAGCACAAGCAACGAGGGGGGGCAGGACAGCAAGCACAAGCAACGGGGGGCAGGACAGCAAGCACAAGCAACGAGGGGGCGGGGGAGCAAGCACAAGCAAAGAGGGGGCAGGGGAGCAAGCACAAGCAACAAGGGGGCAGGAAAGCAAGCACAAGCTACAAGGGGGCAGGAGAGCAAGCACTAGCAACGAGGGGGCAGAACAGCAAGCACAAGCATCGGGGAGGGGCAGGAAAGAAAGCACAAGCAATGAGGGGGGAACGAGAGCAAGCACAAGCAACGAGTGGGGCAGGAGAGCAAGCACAAGCAACGAGGGGGGGCAGGACAGCAAGCACAAGCAACCAGGTGGCAGGACAGAAAGCACAAGCAATGAGGGGGTGGAAGGAGAGCAAGCACAAGCAACGAGAGGGGGACAGGAGAGCAAGCACCAGCAACGAGGGGGGGGGCAGAAGAGCAAGCACAAGAAACGAGGTGGCAGGACAGCAAGCACAAGTAATGAGGGGGGGCGGGAGAGCAAGCACTACCAGCTAGGGGGGACAGGAGAGCAAGCACAAGCAACGAAGGGGCAGGACAGCAAGCACAAGCAACGAAAGGGCAGGACAGCAAGCACAAGCAACGAGGGGGCAGGACAGCAAGCACGAGCAACGAGGTGGCAGGACAGCAAGCACAAGCAACGAGGGGGGGCAGGAGAGCAAGCACAAGCAACGAGGGGGTAGGAAAGCAAGCACAAGCAACGAGGGGGGTAGACAACAAGCACAAGCAACGAGGGGGGGCAGGAGAGCAAGCACAAGCAACGAGGGGGGCAAGAGAGCAAGCACAAGCAACGAAGGGGGGCAGGAGAGCAAGCTCAAGCAACGAGGGGGCAGGGGAGAAAGCACAAGCAACGAGGGGGCAGGACAGCAAGCACAAGCAATGAGGGGGCAGGACAGCAAGCAAGAGCAACGAGTGGGGCAGGACAGAAAGCACGAGCAACGAGAGGGGGCAGGACAGCAAGCACAAGCAACGGGGGCAGGACAGCAAGCACAAGCAACTAGGGGGCGGGGGAGCAAGCACAAGCAACGAGGGGGAAGGGGAGCAAGCACAAGCAACAAGGGGGCAGGAGAGCAAGCACAAGCAACAAGGGTGCAGGAGAGCAAGCACAAGGAGGGGGCAGGACAGCAAGCACAAGCAATGATGGGGCAAGACAGCAAGCACAAGCAACAAGGGGGCAAGAGAGCAAGCACAACCAGATAGGGGGGCAGGAGAGCAAGCACAACCAATGAGGGGGCAGGGGAGCAAGCACAAGCAATGAGCGGGCAGGACAGCAAGCACAAGCAACGAGGGGACCGGAGAGCAAGCACAAGCAACGAGGGGACAGGACAGCAAGCGGGAGCAACGAGGGGGCAGGACAGCAAGCACAAGCAACCAGGGGGGGCAGGAGAGCAAGCACAATCAACGAGGGGGCAGGACAGCATGCACAAGCAACAAGGGGGCAAGACAGCAAGCAAAAACAACGAGGGGGCTGGAGAGCAAGCAGAAGCAATGAAGGGGGGCAGGAGAGCAAGCACAAGTAGCGAGGGGGGGCAGGAGAGCAAGCACAAACAACGAGGGGGGCAGGACAGCAAGCACAAGCAACGAGGGGGGGCAACACAGCAAGCACAAGCAACAAGGGGGGCATGAGAGCAAGCATAAGCAACGAGGGGGTAGGAGAGCAAGCACAAGCAATGAGAGGGGCAGGAGAGCAGGCACGAGCAACGAGGGGGCAGGACAGCAAGCACAAGCAACGAGGAGGGGCAGGACAGCAAGCACAAGCAACGAGGGGGGCAGGAGAGCAAGCCCGAGCAACGAGGGGGCAGGACAGCAAGCACGAGCAACGAGGGGACAGGGCAGCAAGCACAAGCAACGAGAGGGCAAGAGAGCAAGCACAAGCAATGAGGGGGGGCAAGAGTGAAAGCACGAGCAACGAGGGGGCAGGACAGAAAGCAGGAGCAATGAGGGGGGCAGGACAGCAAGCACAAGCAACGGGGGGCAGGACAGCAAGCACAACCAGCGAGGGGGGGCAGGGGTGCAAGCACAAGCAACGAGAGTGCAGGGGAGCATGCACAAGCAACGAGGGGGCAGGAAAGCAAGCACAAGCAAGAAGGAGGCAGGAGAGCAAGCACTAGCAAGGAGGGGGCAGGACAGCAAGCACAAGCAACAGGGAGGGTCAGGAGAGAAAGCACAAGCAATGAGGGGGGAACGAGAGCAAGCACAAGCAACGAGGGGGGGCAGGAGAGCAAGCACAAGCAACCAGGTGGCAGGACAGCAAGCACAAGTAATGAGGGGGGCAGGAGAGCAAGCACAAGCAACGAGGGGGAGACAGGAGAGCAAGCACCAGCAACGAGGGGGGGCAGAAGAGCAAGCACAAGAAACGAGGTGGCAGGACAGCAAGCACAAGCAATGAGGGGGGCAGGAGAGCAAGCACAACCAGCTAGGGGGGGGACAGGAGAGCAAGCACAAGCAACGAGGGGGCAGTACAGCAAGCACAAGCAACGAGGGGGCAGGACAGCAAGCACGAGCAACGAGGGGGCAGGAGAGCAAGCACAAGCAACGAAGGGGCAGGACAGCAAGCACGAGCAACGAGGGGGCAGGACAGCAAGCACAAGCAATGAGGGGGGGCAGGAGAGCAAGCAACGAGGAGGTAGGAAACCAAGCTCAAGCAACGAGGGGTGTAGACAACAAGCACCAGCAACGTTGTTGAAGGAAAAAACTTCAATGGGCAATAGAAACAAAAGGAGTGCCCCCTGGTTCTCCCCCACTTTGAAGAGTGAACTAGGCAAAGTGAGATCATTAGAGCGCAGATGGCGCAGAAAATATGCGGAAGAAGATCATAGGATCTATAAAGCAGCACGTAGGCAGTATCATGCCGTTATTAAACTAGCAAAAAAAGCTCACTTCTCAGAGGCCATTGCCTCTTCGGGAAATAATCAAAAGGAAATATTCAAGATTGTAAACAGCTTTACTAATCCTAGGGCACTTGCCCAAGATATTCCGCCCTCGCTACCACTGTGCAATTCTATAGCAGATTACTTTGACAACAAAATTCAAGTTATCGTCAAGGAATTTCCACCTCCAACCTTAACTTCAACCCCTACCGAAAATAAACTTATAGAAGCAAGAGGAATGAACAATCCAAAAAAACTCCATCTTAATGTTTTTGCTCCCATTTCTCTGGAGGAATCACGTCAGGCCATTCTGTCTAGCAAGTCTGGATCACCATTCGATCCGTGTCCTCCCATGTTCTTAAGAGCCCTGGCCAATGAGGTAAATCCAATTGTCAACGGGATTGTTAACTCATCATTGGCAACGGCAGAGATTCCATCAGAATGGAAATTAGCCGCGGTTAAACCCCTCCAGAAGAAGCCTCTACCTGACCCTACTACTCTTTCCAACTTAAGGCCCATCTCACTGTTGCCATTGCTATCTAAACTGACTGAGTCATTCGTCAATAGGCAACTTACTACATATCTAGAAGATAACAACATCCTGCAATCGAATCAGTCGGGATTCAGGTCCAAACATTCGACCGAGTCTGCACTCTTGTTCTCTGCTGAATCCCTGCGCTCCGCTATGGATCAAGGGAAGAAGGCCGTCTTGATATTACTCGATCTATCGGCGGCCTTCGATACGGTCTTCCATACCAACTTGATTGACCGTCTCCGGAGCGCAGGGATAGGTGGAGTAGTGCTGGACTGGTTCAAAAACTTCCTGAGCCAAAGACGGCAAATCACAGTGCTGGGCCAATTTAGATCTGAGGAAAAACCAATCAAAACAGGGGTACCGCAGGGCTCTACTTTGAGCCCGATACTTTTCAATCTCTATATGGTACCTCTGATTGAGCTTATTTCCTCGTATCAGATCAGCACTATTTCCTACGCTGATGATACGCAGCTCATTCTGGTACTCGACAGGGAGTCACTACAAGCGGAAGATAACCTTAAAACCTGCTTAACAGCGACATTTGAATGGATGAAGACCAATCACTTGAAGTGCAATTCTGGAAAAACAGAAATACTTCCATTTGGCCCGCAAAATCTGTTCTCCCCTAAGCAGTAGTGGCCTGAAGGCGCTGAAGCTCCTCCAAACACCATCTCCTCTGCCTGCAACCTGGGTGTTAAGTTCGACAATGCGCTATCCTTCAAGCAACAAGTCATTGGGGTAGCAAGTACCTGTTTTCATATCATCAGAATGCTAAGGAAGTTTTTCGACCTCCTTCCTTTGTCCACGAGAAAGACGGTAGCGGTGGCACTTATTACATCAAGACTGGACTACTGCAACAGTCTGTATGCGGGAGCTAATAAGACCGTACTACACAGGTTGCAGATGGTTCAGCATGCCGCCGCCCGCCTGGTTCTCGGCTGGCCTAGGAAATCATCATCCTTGGCCGCAATTCGTGCCCTCCATTGGCTACCTATCCATAAGCGCTTACTATTTAAAATCTTGATCATTACTTTTAGAGCCTATCACGCACAAGGACCTAGATATCTCTCCAAAAACTTCAAACGGCATCTTCCGACTCGGAATCCGAGATTCTACCACCTTAATCTGCTAGTTGTTCCAAAATTTAGGCTAGCGACCAAAGGTGGAAAATCCATCGTAGTGTTAGGCTCCAGAGCCTGGAACAAACTTCCTCCCGCGCTTCGTCAAAATCCATCAGAATCTCTTTTTAGGAAAGCCTTAAAGACCTGGGTCTTTACACTTGCTGATACTGCCTGCAAGGCTTTGGTGTAAGGTTTATGTGATTTAGAGTTGTTCCAGCTTACCCACCTTCTTCTATTCTGGGGTGGCTTACAGCGCCAAGATGCTCCTTGGAGTGATAGAATGCGCTATACAAAAGCCATTTTACATTACATTACATTACAACGAGGGGGGGCCGGAGAGCAAGCACAAGCAACGAGGGCGGCAAGAGAGCAAGCACAAGCAACGAAGGGGGGCAGGAGAGCAAGCACAAGCAACGAGGGGGCAGGGGAGAAAGCACAAGCAACGAGGGGGCAGGACAGCAAGCACAAGCAATGAGGGGGCAGGAGAGCAAGCACAAGCAACGAGGGGGCAGGACAGCAAAGACAAGCAACAAGGGGGCAGACAGCAAGCACAAGCAACGAGGGGGGGCAGGAGAGCAAGCACAAGCAACGAGGGGGGGAAGGAGAGCAAGCACAAGCAACGAGGAAGGGCAGGAGAGCAAGCACAAGAAACGAGGTGGCAGGACAGCAACCACAAGCAATGAGGGGGGCAGGAGAGCAAGCACAACCAGCTAGGGGGGAAAGGAGAGCAGGCACAAGCAACGAGGGGGCAGGACAGCAAGCACAAGCAACGAGGGGGCAGGACAGCAAGCAAAAGCAACGAGGGGGCAGGAGAGCAAGCACAAGCAACAAAGGGGCAGGACAGCAAGCACCAGCAACGAGGGGGCAGGACAGCAAGCACAAGCAACGAGGGGGGGCAGGAGAGCAAGCAAAAGCAACGAGGAGGTAGGAAAGCAAGCACAAGCAACGAGGGGGGTAGACAACAAGCACAAGCAATGAGGGGGGGCAGGAGAGCAAGCACAAGCAACGAGGGGGGCAAGAGAGCAAGCACGAGCAACGAAGGGGGGCAGGAGAGCAAGCACAAGCAACGAGGGGGCAGGGGAGAAAGCACAAGCAATGAGGGAGCAGGACAGCAAGCACAAGCAACGAGGTGGCAGGAGAGCAAGCACAAGCAACAAGGGGGCATGACAGCAAGGACAAGCAACAAGGGGGCAGACAGCAAGCACAAGCAACGAGGGGGGGCAGGAGAGCAAGCACAAGCAATGAGGGGGGGAAGGAGAGCAAGCACAAGCAACGAGGAAGGGCAGGAGAGCAAGCACGAGCAATGAGAGGGCAGGACAGCAAGCACAAGCAACGAGGGGGGGCAGGACAGCAAGCACGAGCAACGAGGGGGGCAGGACATCAAGCACAAGCAACGAGGGTGGGCAGGAGAGCAAGCACAAGCAACGAGGGGGGCAGGAGAGCAAGCGCGAGCAACGAGGGAGCAGGACAGTAAGCACAAGCAACGGGGGGCAGGGCAGCAAGCACAAGCAACGAGGGAGGGCAGGAGAGCAAGCACAACCAGCGAGGGGGGCAAGAGAGCAAGCACAAGCAAAGAGGGGGGCAGGAGAGCAATCGCAAACAACGAGGGGGCAGGGGAGCAATCACTAGCAACGAGGGGGCAGGACAGCAAGCACAAGCAACGAGGGGGCAGGAGAGCAAGCACAAGCAACGAGGGGGCAGGAGAGCAAGCACAAGCAACTAGGGGGCCAGGACAGCAAGCACAAGCAATGAGGGGGCAAGATAGCAAGCACAAGCAACGAGGGGGTGCAGGAGAGCAAGCACAAACAGCGAGGGGTGCAAGAGAGCAAGCACAAGCAACGAGGGTCCAGGCCAGCAAGCACAGGCAACGAGGGGGCAAGACAACAACCACAAGCAACGAGGGGGACAGGAGAGAAAGCACAAGCAACGAGGGGGGCAGGAGAGCAAGCACAAGCAACAAGGGGGGGCAGAAGAGCAAGCACGAGCAATGAGGGGGCAGGACAGAAAGCACAAGCAGCGAGGGGGGGCAGGACAGCAAGGACGAGCAACAAGGGAGGGCAGGACAGCAAGCAAAAGCAACGAGGGGGGGGCAGGAGTGCAAGCACAAGCAACAATGGGGGCAGGAGAACAAGCACGAGCAACGAGAGGGCAGGACAGCAAGCGCAAGCAACAAGGGGGGCAGGGCAGCAAGCACAAGCAACGAGGGGGGCAGGAGAGCAAGCATGAGCAACGAGGGGGCAGGACAACAAGCACAAGCAATGAGGGGCCAAGAGAGCAAGCACAAGAAACGAGAAGGGGCAGGACAGCAAGCAGGAGCAACGAGGGGGGCTGGAGAGCAAGCACGAGCAATGAGGGGGGGCAGGACAGCAAGCACAAGAAACGAGGGGGGGGCAGGACAGCAAGCACAAGCAACGAGGGGGGCAGGATAGCAAGCACATGCAACGAGGGGGGGCAGGAGAGCAAGACTGAGCAACGAAGAGGCAGGACAGCAAGCACAAGCAACAAGGGGGTGCAGGACAGCAAGCACAAGCAACGAGGGGGGCAGGAGAGCAAGCACTCGCAGCGAGGGGGCAGGACAGCAGGCACTAGCAACGAGGGGGCAGGACAGCAAGTACAAGCAATGAGGGGGGGCAGGAGAGCAAGCACAAGCAACGAGGGTGCAGGCCAGCAAGCTCAAGCAACGAGGGGGCAAGACAACAAGCACAAGCAACAAGGGGGGCAGGAGAGCAAGCACAAGCAACGATGGTGCAGGCCAGCAAGCACAAGCAAAGAGGGGGCAAGACAACAAGCACAAGCAACAAGGGGGACAGGAGAGCAAGCACAAGCAACGAGGGAGACAGGAGAGCA
Source organism: Lissotriton vulgaris (assembly GCF_964263255.1). NCBI lineage: Eukaryota > Metazoa > Chordata > Amphibia > Caudata > Salamandridae > Lissotriton > Lissotriton vulgaris. Next base: position 64,755 of record NW_028250105.1, read on the forward strand.
AGCAATGAGGGGGGTAGGAGAGCAAGCACGAGCAACGAGGGGGCAGGACAGCAAGCACAAGCAAGGAGGGGGGCAGTACAGCAAGCACGAGCAACGAGGGGGGACAGGAGAGCAAGCACAAGCAACGAGGGGGGCAGGAGAGCAAGCACAAGCAACGAAGGGTGCATGAGAGCAAGCACAAGCAATGAGGTGGCAGGACAGCAAGCACAAGCAACGAGGGGGGCAGGAGAGCAAGCAAAAGCAACGAGGGGGCAGGAGAGCAAGCACAAGCAACAAGGGGGGGGGCAGAAGAGCAAGCACAACCAGCGAGGGAATGGCAGGAGAGCAAGCACAATCAGCGAGGGGGCAGGGGAGCAAGCACAAGCAACGAGAGGGCAGGACAGCAAGCACAAGCAACGAGGGGGCAGGAGAGTAAGCACAAGCAACGAGGGGGGAGGAGAGCAAGCATAAGCAACAAGGGGGCAGGAAAGCAAGCACGAGCAACGAGGGGGCAGGACACCAAGCACAAGCAACGAGGGGTGGCAGGAGAGCAAGCACAAGCAACGAGGGGGCAGGACAGCAAGCACAAGCAACGAGGGGGCAAGAAAGCAAGCACAAGCAATGAGGGGGGGCAGGAGAGCAAGCACAAGCAAGGAGGGGGCAGGGGAGCAAGCACAAGCAAACGAGGGGGCAGGACAGCAAGCACAAGCAACGAGGGGGCAGGAGAGCAAACACAAGCAATGAGGGGGCAGGACAGCAAGCACAAGCAACAAGGGGGGCAGGAGAACAAGCACAACAAGGGAGGTGGGCAAGAGAGCAAGCACAAGCAACGAGGGGGGCATTAGAGCAAGCACAAGCAACGAGGGGGCAGGAGAGCAAGCACAAGCATTGAGGTCGCAGGAAAGCAAGCACAAGCACCGAGGGGGCAAGACAGCAAGCACAAGCAATGAGGAGGGCAGTAGAGCAAGCACAACCAGCGAGGGGGGCAAGAGAGCAAGCACAAGCAACAAGGGGGGGCAGGACAGCAAGCACAAGCAACGAGGGGGAAGTGGAGCAATCACTAGCAACGAGGGGGGCAGGACAGCAAGCACAAGCAATGAGGGGGCAGGGGAGCAAGCACAAGCAACGAGGGGGCAGGAGAGCAAGCACGAGCAACAAGGGGGCAGGAGAGCAAGCACAAGCAACGAGGGGGCCAGGACAGCAAACACAAGCAACGAGGGGGCAAGACAGCAAGCACAAGCAATGAGGGGGGCAGGAGAGCAAGCACAATCAGCGAGGGGGGGCAAGAGAGCAAGCACAAGCAATGAGGGTGCAGGCCAGCAAGCACAGGCAACGAGGGGGCAAGACAACAAGCACAAGCAATGAGGGGGACAGGAGAGCAAGCACAAGCAACAAGGGGGTCAGGAGAGCAAGCACAAGTAATGAGGGGGGCAGGAGAGAAAGCACGAGCAACGAGGGGGCAGGACAGTGAGCATAAGCAATGAGTGCCAAGACAGCAAGCACAAGCAACGAGGAGGGGCAGGACAGCAAGCACGAGCAACGAGGAGTGCAGGACAGCAAGCAGGAGCAACGAGGGGGGGCAGGACAGCAAGCACAAGAAACGAGGGGGGGGCGGACAGCAAGCACAAGCAACAAGGGGTGCAGGACAGAAAGCACAAGCAACGAGGGGGGCAGGATAGCAAGCACATGCAACGAGGGGGGGCAGTAGAGCAAGACTGAGCAACGAGGGGGCAGGACAGCAAGCACATGCAACTAGGGGGTGCAGGACAGCAAGCACAAGCAACGAGGGGGCATTAGAGCAAGCACGAGCAGCGAGGGAGTAGGACAGCAAGCACCAGCAACGAGGGGGCAGGACAGCAAGCACAAGCAACGAGGGGGGGCAGGAAAGCAAGCACAAGCAACAAGGGGGCAGGCCAGCAAGCACAAGCAAGGAGGGGGCAAGACAACAAGCACAAGCAACAAGGGGGACAGGAGAGCAAGCACAAGCAACGAGGGAGACAGGAGAGCAAGCAATGAGGGGGGAAGGAGAGCAAGCACGAGCAACGAGGGGGCAGGACAGCAAGCACAAGCAACGAGGGGGGGCAGGAAAGCAAGCACAAGCAACGAGGGAGGCAGGAGAGCAAGCACGAGCAGCGAGGGCGTAGGACAGCAAGCACCAGCAACGAGGGGGCAGGACAGCAAGCACAAGCAACGAGGGGGGGCAGGAGAGCAAGCAGAAGCAACGAGGGTGCAGGCCAGCAAGCACAAGCAACGAGGGGGCAAGACAACAAGCACAAGCAACAAGGGGGACAGGAGAGCAAGCACAAGCAACAAGGGAGACAGGAGAGCAAGCAATGAGGGGGGAAGGAGAGCAAGCATGAGCAACGAGGGGGCAGGACAGCAAGCACAAGCAATGAGGGGGCAGGCCAGCAAGCACGAGCAACGAGGGGGGACAGAACAGCAAGCACAAGCAACAAGGGGGGCGGGAGAGCAAGCACAAGCAACGAAGGGTGCAGGAGAGCAAGCACGAGCAACAAGGGGGGGGCACGAAAGCAAGCACAAGCAACAAGGGGGGCAGGAGAGCAAGCACAAGCAACGAGGTGGCAGGACAGCAAGCACAAGCAACGAGGGGGGGCAGGAGAGCAAGCACAAGCAACGAGGGGGCAGGAGAGCAAGCACAAGCAACAAGGGGGGGCAGGGGAGCAAGCACAAACAGCGAGGGAAGGGCAGGAGAGCAAACACAACCAACGAGGGGACAGGGGAACAAGCACAAGCAACAAGGGTGCAGGACAGCAAGCACAAGCAACGAGGGGGCAGGAGAGCAAGCACAAGCAACGAGGGGGCAGGAGAGCAAGCACAAGCAATGAGGGGGCAGGACAGCAAGCACGAGCAACGAGGGGGCAGGACAGCAAGCACAAGCAACGAGGGGGGGCAGGAGAGCAAGCACAAGCAACGAGGGGGCAGGACAGCAAGCACAAGCAACGAGGGGGCAAGACAGCAAGCACAAGCAATAAGGGGGGCAGGAGAGCAAGCACAAGCAAGGAGGGGGCAGGGGAGCAAGCACAAGCAACGAGGGGGCAGGACAGCAAGCACAAGCAACGAGGGGGCAGGAGACCAAACACAAGCAACGAGGGGGCAGGAGAGCAAGCACAACCAGCAAGGTGGGCAAGAGAGCAAGCACAAGCAACAAGGGGGGCAGGAGAGAAAGCACAACCAGCAAGGTGGGCAAGAGAGCAAGCACAAGCAACGAGGGGGGCATTAGAGCAAGCACAAGCAACGAGGGGGGCAGGAGAGCAAGCACAAGCATTGAGGTGTCAGGAAAGCAAGCACAAGCAACAAGGGGGCAGGACAGCAAGCACAAGCAATGAGGGGGGCAGAAGAGAAAGCACAACCAGCGAGGGGGCAGGGGAGAAATCACTAGCAACGAGAGGGCAGGGGAGCAAGCACAGGAAATGAGGGGGCAGGGGAGCAAGCACAACAACGAGTGGGCAGGACAGCAAGCACAAGCTACGAGGGGGCAGGAGAGCCAGCACAAGCAACAAGGGGGCCAGGACAGCAAGCATAAGCAACGAGGGGGCAAGACAGCAAGCACAAGCAATGAGGGGGGCAGGAGAGCAAGCACAATCAGCGAGGGGGGCAGGAGAGCAAGCACAAGCAACGAGGGTGCAGGCCAGCAAGCACAGGCAACGAGGGGGCAAGACAACAAGCACACGCAATGAGGGGGACAGGAGAGCAAGCACAAGCAACGAGGGGGGGCAGGAGAGCAAGCACAAGCAACAAGGGGGGCAGGGGAGCAAGCACGAGCAACGAGGGGGCAGGACAGCAAGCACAAGTAACGAGGGGGGGCAGGACAGCAAGCACAAGCAACGAGGGGGGCAGGACAGCAATCAAAAGCAACGAGGGGGGGCAGGAGTGCAAGCACAAGCAACGATGGGGCAGGAGAACAAGCACGAGCAACGAGGGGGCAGGACAGCAAGCGCAAGCAACAAGGGGGGCAGGACAGCAAGCACAAGCAACGAGGGGGGCAGGAGAGCAAGCACGAACAACGAGGGGGCAGGACCACAAGCACAAGCAGTGAGGGGCCAAGACAGCAAGCACAAGCAACGGGGAGGGGCAGGACAGCAAGCACGAGCAATGAGGGGGGAATAACAGCAAGCACCAGCAAGGAGGGGGGCAGGACAGCAAGCACAAGAAATGAGGGCGGGCAGGACAGCAAGCACAAGCAACGAGGGGGGCAGGACAGCAAACACAAGCAACGAGGGGGGCAGGATAGCAAGCACATGCAACGAGGGGGGGCAGGAGAGCAACACCGAGCAACGAGGGGGCAGGACAGCAAGCACAAGCAACGAGGGGGGCAGGACAGCAAGCACAAGTAACGAGGGGGGCAGGAGAGCAAGCACAAGCAGCGAGGGGGAAGGACAGCAAGCACCAGCAACGAGGGGGCAGGACAGCAAGCACATGCAATGAGGGGGGGCAGGAGAGCAAGCACAAGCAATGAGGGTGCAGGCCAGCAAGCACAAGCAACGAGGGGGCAAGACAACAAGCACAAGCAACAAGGGAGACAGGAGAGCAAGCACAAGCAACGAGGGGGGACAGGAGAGCAAGCAATGATGGGGGCAGGAGAGCAAGCACGAGCAACGAGGGGGCAGGACAGCAAGCACAAGCAACGGGGGCAGGACAGCAAGCACGAGCAACGAGAGGGGCAGGACAGCAAGAACAAGCAACGAGGGGGGCTGGACAGCAAGTACAACCAGCGAGGGGGGGCAGGGGAGCAAGAACAAGCAACAAGTGAGCAGGGGAGCAAGCACAAGCAACGAGGGGGCTGGAGAGCAATCACAAGCAACGAGGGGGCAGGGGAGCAAGCACAAGCAACGAGGGGGCAGGAGAGCAAGCACAAGCAACGAGGGGGCAGGGGAGCAAGCACAAGCAACGAGGGGGCAGGGCAGCAAGCACAAGCAACGAGGGTGGCAGGAGAGCAAGCACAAGCAACGAGGGGGCAGGAGAGCAAGCACAAGTATCAAGGGGGCAGGAGAGCAAGCACAACCAGCGAGGGAAGGGCAGGAGAGCAAGCACAACCAACGAGGGGGCAGGGGAGCAAGCACAAGCAACGAGGGGGCAGGACAGCAAGCACAAGCAATGAGGGGGCAGGAGAGCAAGCACAAGCAACGAGGGGGGGCAGGAGAGCAAGCAACGAGGGGGCAGGAGAGCAAGCACAAGCAACAAGGGGGGGCAGGAGAGCAAGCACAACCAGCGAGGGAAGGGAAGGAGAGCAAGCACAACCAACAAGGAGGCAGGGGAGCAAGCACAAGCAACGAGGGGGCAGGACAGCAAGCACAAGCAATGAGGGGGCAGGAGAGCAAGCACAAGCAACGAGGGGGCAGGAAAGCAAGCACAAGCAACAAGGGGGCAGGACAGCAAGCACGAGCAACGAGGGGGCAGGACAGCAAGCTCAAGCAACGAGGGGGGGCAGGAGATCAAGCATAAGCAACGAGATGTCACAAAATTGTACACCAAACCCTGCCTTCGCATAATGGATGAATCCTTGATTGAACCTAATCATGTGTTATTCAACGATTGCTCATGATTGAGAGGAAATGATGGCACACTCAGGGCAGCATATGACGTGTGCACGATAAATGATGAGGTCGAAGCTTCATGGCTCTCAAAAGGTTTTTTCTGCCCAATTTGTTAAACTGATTGCTCTTACTAGAGCCTGCAGTTTAACTGCTCAAATGAGAGTCACTATTTGTAATCACAGCCAGTATGAGTTTGGTGTTGTCCATGATTTTTGACAATTGTGTTCACAGAGAGGGCTTTCTTACATCTTCAGGTACACCTATTAAATACAAAACCTACATCAAGGACCTGTTGGATGCTCTGCCATTACCAGGAGAAGCTGCTGTGGTGAAGTGAAGGACGAAGAGGATATGTTGCCATGGGCAACTGATATGCTGACTCAGTAGCCATGTACTGTGCATTGTTAGCCTGTTCCTTTAATGGAAATTTCACATGTGGGTCCAGGGAGGAGAGTTCTTTTGCAATGTTGATGAAGGTTACTGACACGTGGGATGAATTGGAATGAGTGCAGGAAAATGTGTCATAAGCAGAACAGAATAGTTGGGTAAAGGCAGGATGTAAGAAAAATGCAAACAACATCCGAATGTCAGCAGATTTGGAGGCCAGTATCACCAGACATCTTTTGTTTTCAATGACACAAAACTACCATGATGCACATATTTAGGGAAACACACAATGGTGAGAGCTTTCAGGCAACGTTGGTACAGCCCCAAGCTCAGAACTTTGGCAGAAGAGATTTGCCATTGATGTGTAACTTGCACAATAGTTAAACATAGGGAAATTAACACATGTCACTCCAACTCACCTAGGGAGATCAGGTGGCCAATTCAACAGGATGCAAATTGATTTTATTGAGATGCCTGTGCCTAACGGGCTGATATTTAGCCTAGTGAGTATGCGTCTTCTCAAGATGGGTGGAAGCCTACCCAACTTGAAGAAGCAACAGTCTTTCTATAGCTAAGCTATTATTACATGAATTAATATGCAGGTTTGTCATGTCAATTTCTCTTGAGTCAGAAAGAGGAACACACTTCAACAATGAAGTGATGAAGATGTTCTGCACAGCCTTACAGATTGAACAAAGATTACATTACAGTTTAAGACCAGAAGCCTCTGGCATTGTTGAGCAAATAAATGGCATAATTAAGTCTAGATTGGCCAAGGTCTGTAAATTAACCTATCTGAAATGGCCAGATGCCTTACCTTTGGTTCTGATGAGTATCTCTAGTATACCTGACGGGAAGATGGGGTAATCCCCCCAATAAATATTGATGGGCGGAGCAATGAGATTACCTGCCATTCCTGCCAGTGCTCTTTTAAATATCACTGACAATAGTATATCGAATTATTGCAAAGGACTGGCTGATGCGGTTCGTTCTGGCTCTCATCAGGTCTCAGCTGTCACACAAGACCAGCATCAAGAGCAGTGCCATGACTTAAATCCTGGTTATTGGGTTGTGATCGAGATGCACATTTGGAAGTCTTGCCTTCGACCCATGTAGAAAAGCCTCTTTCAGGTGATCCTCACTAGAGACACTGCTGTTAAGTGTGCTGGAGTCCAGAGTTGGATTCATGCCTTGCAAACGAAAAGAGTGAGCAATCCAGAAGAAGTACTGATCCTGAACAAAGAGCTTTGGTGGTTGCACCACCAATCGAAAGACCACCCAGGCCAATAGCACCAGTGTCTGTCCAGCCACGAGAAGAAGGAAGGGGTAAAGGTCAGTTGATAGAATGTGAAGTGCAAGTACCTGATATAACACAGAGGTGCATTTAGACCTCAAGCAGAGGAGAAGCAGAGATCGAGTCACTGAGAGAAAGGGCCGCTGACGTAGTACTAAAACAAGAAGATCAAGGTGAAGGAACCAGCACTGGAATGAGGAAAATAAATCGACAAGCAGAATGGCCACAAAGTTATGAAAACAAAAATCTAAGGAGAAGTTCTTCAATAGCTTGAATTCCAGAAATAATACCCAACGAAGGTAGCCTTGATCCAAAACAGTAAAACCTAAGAAGATTGAAAAGAGCACAACTGCCCTGTCTCAGATATTCAACACCTGAATGGTCATACTTTGTGAACACTGTTTGAATGTCACATTGAAAGATTTGTGCAAAGTGAACCCTGAACTATTTGAAACTCCCTGAAAAAGAGAAAGTGAGACCGATGGAGATGATCTGAAAACAAAAGTACACTTCAAACTAAGCGCAAATTGAGGAAAGAAATTTTGAACTGTACTCATTAAATGTTTGTTGTCATAGGGCTAGATGTAGGTAATTCCCATTTACAGACTCTTAAATACCGAATTTTACCGATTCGGTATTTAAGAGTCTGTAAATGGGAAGGGGGTAGATTTAGGTAATTTTAAAATCTGAATTACGGAATCTGTAAAATTCGGTATTTACTGATTCTGTAAATACAGAATCTGTATTTCCCATTGATTCCTATGGGCTTTGAAGCCCATAGAAATCAATGGGAAATACCGATTCTGTATTTACAGAATCGGTAAATACCGAATCCTGCAAGGGTGCAGGGGGTGTCACTTTGACACCCTCTAGCACCCCAAGTACAGGCTTGTGTGCAATGTGGCACACAGACATGCCCTAAGGGCATGTCTGTGTGTCACATTGCACAGGTGTGCATGCACAGATGTGCATGCACACCTGAATTCGGTATTTTACCACACAATAGGATTGTGTGGTAAAATACCGACTCTTAAGGGCCTGGGGCACTGTAAACTGTGCCACCTACATTTGTAATTACAGAACCGGTATATTTACCGATTCGGTAATTTACCGAATCGGTAATTTTACCGAATCGGTAAATATACTGATTCTGTATTTTTCAGCCCCCTACATCTGAAAACCCTAATACCGGTCGGAAACGGCCGAAATAGGCCGTTTCCGACAGGTATTAGGGCTCCTACATCTGGCCTCTAGTTCTTTATTTTACAGAAGAATAGAGACAACATATTAGAAGAGCACAGAGTAGGGTTACGGATAGTCCGGTTAGAAGAGTTTTACTATTAAAAAAAAGATTTATCACACTAAGGGCCAGATGTAGGAACCCTAATACCGGTCGGTTTCGGCCGTTACCGACCGGTATTAGGGTTTCCAGATGTAGGGGGCCTATATTTTACCGATTCTGTAAAGTTACCGAATCGGTAAATTTAAAGAATCGGTAAAATACCGAATCGGTATGAGTCGGTATTTAAGAGTAGGTAAATCGGATTTACCTACATCTGGCACCTAAGAGAAGCTATGTACTAAAACTTGCTACAGGTTATTAAAGGGCTTTGAACTGACACTGAGAATATGTTGAATTAGAAATAAGTGTAAATAGATCATGGGTTACATTTTCAAAGTAATAATGATCATCATAGTACTCATAGGATTTTACTTGGAGCTTGAGCCTAAAGCAAAGAACATTCCTAATTCACATATTTACAATACTAAGGAAGGGGAAACATCCATTACAATGCAGGTATTACATCGCAATGCCTTTACAACACAACTTTTACAGCGCAAGTGCCTTTACGTCGCATGCCATTACAACACATGCTATTACATCTCATGGCATTACAATGCATGCCATTACAATGCATGCCATTACAATGCATGTCATCACAACGCATTATAAGTTAGTAATGGAGAATTTTAAGTTTTAGGATGGGTATGAGTTTTGGGGTTATTGGGAATGGTAATTTGTACCCCTACACTATCCAACACTTTACCTCCTTTTTCACTCACTGGAGGGAGAATAGTAGTTTTTGCCCCTACGCTATCCAACACTTTCCCTACTTTTGCACTCACTGGAGTGGAATAGTAACTTTTACCCCTGCACTATCCAACACTTTCCCTACTGTTGCACTCACTGGAGGGGGAATAGTAATTTTTACCCCTACACTATCCAACACTTACCCTACTGTTGCACTAAAAGTATTATGCGTTGTAATGGTATGCGATGTAATTGAATGTGTTGTAATGGCATGCGTTGTGATGGTAATTTTAAAAAATGCGTTGTAATGGTATGCGTTGTAAAATCATGCAATGTAATGGTAGTTGCATTGTAAAAACTGCGATGTAAAAGCATGTGTTGTAATTGTTTGCGTTGTAACGTCATATATTCCTAAGGAAGACCCCTTTAGTTACTCCTTTGTAAGCTATAAGAAAAATTATTATTCTAGTAGTGTTTATTCTAGGTTAGTACAAGAATACACTAACGCCATGGATGCAAAGGATTGTTACGTATGTGCACACTTACCTACATCAGTTTTAGAAGTAGTCACCTATTACCACATGCCTCTATCGTAAGCTATTTCTTGCAGAATTTTACTGTAATCAATGTTTAGGCGAGGACATTTTGAGTATTTCTTTTCCAATCATGATCTAATACTTTCCAGTGTACCATTCATTGAGAACATAAATCTAGACTCACAAGCGAAGGACACAAGTGAAGGAGATGGATATAGCCTGGTACTATTTTTTCCCCATTGACCCATAGATAGTGTGAAAGCTTACACATCAATTTAACCTGCTTAGTCTGACCAATAGAGAAGGATTATATAATGGCTTTAGACAAAAGATACACTGACATGACACAAACTACTGACAAAAAGAGTGATGTTTAGAGAATGCTTGGAAGAAGAAAGAAAATTAATTTATAAATGAAATGCTTTACTGTAACTGAGAATTGACAGCCAACACAAAGGGAAAATTAACATATATATAGAAGATGAACACCCAAAAGGACAAGACATGTAGGGATTAGTAGTTGTAAACACACATTCAAATTAACAGGGGGATCTTGGCACATTTTACAGGGAGACAAAAATGCTATTCCAGGGGTTATTACATTTGTGGACAGAATGCTTACTTCCTATTGTCAGCTAACTGGGAGGGAATCTGCTATTTAAGCTTACTTATTTCAAAGATGTACCATATGAAGAGTTTAGGAGCATTATTATTAACTCCAGCATTGAGACATAAACGGAGTACAAAACAAGTACTGGACTAGTAGGAGGCATATTTGGAACTGTCATTCTACCTGTAGGCATCTTAAATGGTGAAAAGATTAGATAGTGTCCAACAGTTGTTTACAAAATGGCAACTTGCACATCCAGGCTTGTAATTAATACAAAACTAACAGCTATACAGTCAATGGTTTTCCAGGATTGACTTGTTTTAGAAATCTTATTCACAGAAAAGGGCAGAGTCTACAAAATGCTTAAATTAACTCATTACTGAACATACATACCTGACGAGAGTAGAGAAATAGAAGGCTTTGCAAAGAATATATCAGGTTTATAACTTGAATTACGTGAATTGGAAACACCAAGGGGCCGATCCACAAAGGTAATCTGAGACAAAAGTTTAACTTTATGACTTTTGGCATTCATAGAGATCATTTACGAGTCGTATCTTTACGTCTGCAGCCGGGCCATACTCTCCGCACCCGGGCCGTACTCTCTGAATCGGCCGTACTCTCCGGCTCAGGCCGGATGAAGCGTAATTATTGGGCCGGAATGACATTTTTACAAAAGGGAACATCAGGAACCTGTGATAAAGGGTAAAAGAGATCATGAAAATCAGTTTAGGCAGGGAAAAGGGTGTGGCCAGAAACTACATCATATCCCAGAA